>NW_004524906.1:621449-629040 GCF_000260255.1 Octodon degus
AAAATCCTACTCTGCGGGCGGGGTGGGGGAGGCACTGCGGAGTGTTGGGGGGGTGGCCCAAGGGGCTGGGAGAGGGTCCGGCCCACTCTGTGCCTGGGCTGGGACTGGTCCCGCCGGCGCAGGGTAGCAGGAAGCTCTTCGCACAGTCACCAGACCTGGGCTAGGACTGGGTCTCAGGCAGCAACTTCTCATTCCCAACAAATTCAAGAGGTAGGGTCTTGCAACAGACTCAAAGCCAATAACCAATTACCCCTTGAAGATACTTTGGAGAAGTAGTCTTTCTAAGGATTCTAAATACTAGAAATAAAGCAAACCACCACAGGCAATTCACAAGCATCACACCAGAAATTAATGAATCAAATGAACAAAAAAAACAGGAAGAGAAGAAAATGAGAATGCAAATAGGATGCAACCTTAGACAGGAGTTCACTAAAGAAAAATCCATTGAACAATGAAGTGGGGCAATCTAAAAACCACCAGCTGGCTAACAAAAACTTGATGAAGTGCTAACAAAAAGCAATTCAATGAGGCTCTAAAAATGTCAAATCAGAAATAATTTCTCATATGACAACAGAGATGGTTTCCATGATTAAAATCAGTCTTAGTATCTCAAGAGAGGATACAAACAGAAAAATAGAGGAACTTAAAGAAATGATGAAAGCCATAAATGCTCAGCCCAGGAAGGAAATGCAATTGATAAGGCAGATAGCCACAGAATAAATACTTCACTGAAAGTGTCTGTATCAGCTTAATCCAATGTCAGGACAGAATTTCAGATAAAGAAGACAGGCTTGAGGTTAGAAATCATTAAAACAAAGATTTTTAAAAGACACATTGGAACCATGAGAAATCAATCTAGCAGCTTCTAGAAGAAAAATAAGTTAAGATAGACTGAACTCAATGAAAAACCAGGAGTGACACAATCTATTTCTATATCTATGTCTATATCTACATCTACATGTATGTCTATATCTATATCTATGTGCTGTTCACAGACATGATGGCAGAAAATATTCCTGTTAGAAAAAAGAATTTAACATATAAATATACAATTGAGGCATGTAGAACTTCTATTAGTCACCATAAAAACACTTTACAGCCAGGCATATCATAGCTAAGACTTCAGAAATTCAACACAAGAATAGAATATCAAAAGCTATCCAGGAAAAAAAGTCAAATTACCTACAAAGGAAAACCCATCAGAATTAGAGCTGATTTCTTAGCACAAACACTCAAGGAGAGCTTGGAGGGAAGGTATCAAGCTCTAAAGGAAAAAAACACCATCAACCAAGATTGATGTATCCTGCAAAACCATTTTTTAAAACTGATAGAGAAATAAGATACTTCTATGACAAAGAATACCTAAGGAAAATATGATTACCAAATAAGTACTACATAATGTTTTGAAGGACATTCTAGAAATAGATAACAGGGATCATATCTCCATGAACCCCCAACAAAAGGAAGTCACCAGGCAAGGCAAACAATTAAACAGATGAAGGAAAAAAAGAGGAAGAACCAACCACAGGAAAAGATGTGACAAGCATAATTAATGTATATCAGTAATAATTGTCAATGTTAATGCTCTCAGTTAACCAATCAAAGGACATAGACTGGTAGAATGGATCAAGAAGCAAGATTTTACAATACTCTGCACACAAAAAACACATTTAATTGAAAGGAAATTCATACCTAAAAGTCAAAGGATGGAAAACAAAATGCTATGTGATAGGAGGCCAGAAATAAGCAGGAGGAGCTATTCCATTTGCAAACAGAGAGAATTTCAAGAAAAAACTGATTAAGAGAGGCAAAGAAGATCACTACATCCTTCTAAAGAGAACAGTGCAAAGGAAGAGATGACAATCATAAATATAGATGCAGCAAAAACCAGTGCACTCAACTATATACAAGATACTTCTATGACAAATACCAGACATTAAAAATAAGCACTAATTCAGTTTTATTGGGGGATCTTAATAGAACACTGTCATGAAAAGGCAGATAACCTAGACCAAAATTCAACAATGAAATATTGTAACCCAACCCAGGCTTTGAACAAATGAACTTATTAGATGTCTACTGAGCCCACCCAAACACATTACAATATACATTCTTCTTAGATTCACATGAGACATTCTCCAAAACAGACCACATACTAGTTCATAAAGGATGCTTCAAAAAAGCAAAGGAATTGAAGTCATCCCATGAATATTACCAGACCATAGTAAAATGAAATTGGAAATCAATGGCTAAGGAAACCACAAGAACTTCATGAGAAAATGGAAATTAAATATCACTCTTTTTAATAATATCATTAAGCTTCTCTTCTGGAGGGTTAACAACTTTAGTTTGCAGACCAAAAATTAGAGAAAAAGAAGGGCAGCGAAGACAGCCAACATTTTGGCCCTAGGCTTTCAAGGTCTGTGAGGACTCAGGACATAAGAGAACCTGTACTGTAACATCCTGTAACTCAGTGATGTCCCAAATTTTCTGATCAAGGAGATTATGGGACCACAGAGGAAAGTGATCGATGATGGAGAGTGTGCCTAAGGAGAGTCACCAGGAGAGAAAACATTCTCTCAGGCTTTCACGGAGAACAAACTGGTCAAACAATTGCCATGACTCATCGACATGGCTGACACTGACCAAGGATCTACAAACTGCGGTACAAGGTTTCAGGCTAAATCCTGAGGGGATTTGACTGACCTTGTCATATACAAAGGTTACAATTCTTACTATGTAGGTCTTGCCTTAGCTTGGTCTTAACCACCCAGCAAAAAAGTATAAAAATGAGGTATAAAAAGTAAAGCCATATTAATATACTGAGCTGCAACAGGCTCAAATCAACAACTTCTGACATTGTCAGTCCTATAGATAACCCACTACTATTATGTACTACTGGAATAGATTAGATTATTTTGCTGAATTCACACACCTACAATATTTAAATGGCAGTGGAATATCCATCTCTGACAAAACTAAGCAAAAAAAGGGGATACAAATGAAGGACCATTTTGTATCTATATATGCAAAATAGTTAAGATAGATATACAGCTACTTTCTCTTAATTCATTGAGAAGAAAGATCTATACTAATAGTGTTTGGACAGGATATCATGTCTGCATCATGTACTATGAAAAACCACTACGAAAACAACAATATGCAATGTATTAATTATTGAAACTGTCCTACTAATTGGTTTTGAAACTGTCTCATTGCTATTTGTTTCTCAATAAAATTAATTAAAAAATAAATACATATCACACTTTTGAACAATTGATGGATCACAGATGAAATTGCAGAAAAAATGGACAGTTTCTACCATTAAATGATAAAAACATATAGCATACCAGATCTTATGGGACACAAAGCAGTCCTAAGTGGGAAAATTATAGCAATGAATGCTTATATAAGGAAAGGAGAACAAGTGCAAAGGAACAATGTAATGGTGAACTTCAAGCTTCTAAAGAAAGAAGAGCTGGCTAAGCCACAATTCATATCAGGGAAGAAATTATAAAGATTATAGCAGAAGTTAACACATTGTAGGCTAAAACATTACAAAGAATCAATGAATCAAAGGGCCAGGTTTTTCAAAGATGAAATAAAACAAGCCTTTATTCAACCACATCAAAAGAAGAAGGAAGACAAGACTGAAGTCATGTAATTAGGACTGAAAATGGCAAAAGCACAACTGATCCTGCAGAAATCCATAAGACCACATATTGAGGACTTGTATTATAATAAGACAGAAAATGCAGTAGGAATTGTACAGATTCCTAGATGCATATGAATTATCAAAACTTAGTTAAGAATATATAAAAACCCTAAATAAACTAATATCAATCAATGAAATCACAGATGTAAGTAATTAAAATCCTATGAATGAAGAACCTCAGGCCCTGATGGATTCACCGATGAGTTCTACAAGAAATTAGGGGATACCTAACTAGCTAATAGCACCACTAATTTCTCAAACTCTTTAATAAAATTAAAAGAGAGGCAATACTCCCAAATTAATTTCTGAAAGCAAGTATTACCTGGGTACCAATACCAGAGAAAGACCCAACTGAGAAAGAAATCTACAAACTAATATCAATAATAATCATAGTTTCAAAAATCCTTAAAAATATTCTGGCAAACAGAATGAAGAAAATCATCAAGATTATATTCCATGACCAAGTGTGATTCATCCCAGAAATGTAGGGATGGTTCAATATATGTAAATCAATAAATGTAACACATCATATTAACAGGGTCAAGGACAAAAACCATATGATCATCCCAATATTTGCAGAAAAAGTGTTCAACAAAATCCAATACCCACTCATGATAAAAATCCTATATAAAATTGGAGTACATGGTCTTTATTTCCTTTGGTAAATGCTACCTATGACAAACCAATAATCAACATGATATTAAATGATCAAAAACTTACAGCTTTCACTCTAAAATCAGAAAGAACACAAGGAGATTCAGTGTCTCCACTCGTATTCAACATAGTCCTAAAAACTTTAGCCAGAGAGCTAAGACAAGAGTTAGAAATAAAAGTAATAATAATATGACAGGAAGAAGTTAAATCATCATCATTTGCAGATGACCTGATATACTGTGTAGAAGACTGCCAAAAGAACACTAAAATTGCTAGATTTAATAAGCAAATTCAGTAGCATAGCTGGATACAAAGTAAAGACTCAAAAATCAATAGCCTTCCTGTACACTAGTAACAAATTCACTGAAAGAGAAATTATGGAAACCACATCTTTCAAAATAGCATCAAAAAAGGAAAGAAAGAAATACCTAGGGATTAATTTAATGAAGGATGCAAAGGAGCTCTACATTGAAAACTTCTGTACTCTGGCAAAGGAGCTCAAGTAGGATATCAGAAAATAGAAAGATATCCTTTGCTCTTGATAGAAAGAACCAATATAGTGAAAATAGCCATGCTTCCAAAACTGTTATACAGACTTAATGCAATTCTGATCAAAATTCGAATAACTTGTATCACAGAATTAGAGAAAATAATCCTGAAATTCATTTGGAACAAGAAGAGACCTAGAGTATCAAAGATAAATATGGCCAACAAAGGCAAGGCAGGGGGCCTCATAATGCCTGATTTGAAGTCATACTACTAATCTACTGTGAGAAAAATACTATGATATTAGCAAACAAAACAAAACACAGATCCACAGATCAGTGGAACAGATGAGAAGATGGAGAAACAACCTCAGACAAATTCACTTTATTTAACAATGGTGCCAAACACATTCACTAGAAGGAAGATGACATCTTTAATAAATGGGGCTGGAAAACCTGGCTTTGTACATGTTGAAAGTTAAAATTGGACACACATCTTTCAACATGCACTAAGCTAATCACAAAATGGATCAAAGATCTAAATGTTAAAACAACAATTAAATATCCTGGAAGAAGAGCAGGTGAAATTCTTTTATTTATTTTTTTGGTTTTGTATCTTCTTCTATTTTAAAAAAATAATAAAAACTATTTTTAAAAAACATTAGAGGGAAAAAAAAATCAAGAACATTAGAGGGGCTGGGGAGATGGCTCAGTGCAATAAGCGCTTCCCTGGCAAGTGCAAGGGCCTGAGTTCAATCCCCAGTTCTGTCAAAAAACAAACAAACAAACAAACAAACACAACAACAACAACAACAAAACATTAAAAATGATACAGACTCTCACTAAACAAAATAAGAATTTAACAATCATTGTTACATTGCATATTATTGACTTCAAATTAGTTGTTTAGATTACCAGATAAAGCATAAAAAATGGCCAAAAATATGAAAAATTAAAAAGGAGAGAGAAAAAAATTAACTGTTCTTTTCAATAGACCAGCAGAAATCAGCATTATAATTATCCAATCTATCGTGTGTATTTACATATTTATTTTTCTTTTCTTCTTTCTTTCTTTCTTTCTTTCTTTCTTTCTTTCTTTCTTTCTTTCTTTCTTTTTTTTCCTCTCTTTTCTCTTTTCCCTTATCCCAGTTATTCCTTTCCTTTAAATAGTTTCTTTTCCTTTCATAGTATCCATTGTACCTTTCTGATTTTATTTACTCTTTCAGGTTTTTCCACAATGGAGACAATATGATGTTTAACATGTAAGGGTCATCTGATTTATTTCACTCATGATTATTGTCTTGAGTTGCATCCATTTACCTACAAAAGCCCTGATTTTAACTTTTTTTTATAGCTGAGTAGTACTCTATTGTAAAAAATACCAAATACAAATAGCAAATAAATACATGAAAACATATTGAACAACACTGGTCTTTTGAGAAATGCAAATTAAAACAACACTGAGACTGTAACTCTTGCCAGAAAGAATGGCTATCATCAAGAAGTCAAACAATAACAAATACTAGTGGGACTGTGGGGAAAAAGGAACCCTTCTCTACTGTTGGTGGAAGTACATATTGGTACAACCATTATGGAAATCAGTGTGGAGATTCCTCAAAAAATTAAGATTAGAGGTTCCATTCAGCCCAGCTATCCGCTGCTTGATATTTTTCCAGAAGAACTGAAATCATCATACCCACAGTGATCTATGTGCATTCGTGTTTGCAACAGTGCCATTTGTCATACCTAAATCTTAGAAACAACCCAAATGCCCATCAACTGAGGAATGAATAGGTAAAACTCTTGGCAACATTGGTATAGGCACAACTTTTATGAGTAAAACCCAATTGCACAGGAACTATCACAATGAATCTGTAACTGGGACATCATCTTATTAAAAAGCTTTTGCACAGCCAGAGAAACACTAACAAAGTGAGGATACAACCCATAATATGGGAAAAAATGCTTGCCAACTGTTCTTCAGACAAAGGATTACTACGGAGGACATATAAAAACTTAAAAAAAATCAGACCCTCCAAATTTAAAATGGGTATTTGACATGAATATATACTTCTTAGAAAAAGAAATACAAATGAAAAATAAATGTATGAAAAATATTCAACATCACTGGTCATTCAAGAGTTGCAAATTAATACAACACTGAGATTCTATCTCATTCCAGAAAGAATGGCTATTATCAAGAAATGAATAACACAAGCTGCTGGGACTGTGGGGAAAAGGGAACCTTTCTCCATGGTTCATGGAAGTGTAGACTGGTGCATGCACTATGGAAATGATGAAGAGCCTACTGAGAGAACTGGCACTGGACATCCCATTTGGCTCACTATTTCCTCTCTGGTGTCTTTCTGGAAGCATTAAAAACATCATACCACAGTGACATATGTGCACCTATGTTTATAGAAGCACAAGTTGTAATAGCTAGATCTTGGAGACAAGCCAAATGTCCATCAACTAAGAAATGGATATAAATGATGTGGTCTTTTTATACAATGGAGTACTTCTCAGTCATAAAGAAGGACAAACTTGAGACTTTTTGAGACTATACTCGTAGGTGAAATAAACCAGACACACATGTGTAAACATCATATTGACTTCCTAGTGTGAGAAACTGAAAGAGTAAGTACAATCCAAAATGTACAATAAATATTGTAAAATAGGAAGCAACTTCAAAAGGAGAAACTGGGATGGAGGAATGAAGAAAAGAAGGAAGGGAAAA
>NW_004524906.1:629140-634794 GCF_000260255.1 Octodon degus
AAAAGGAAGGTTTTTGCTTATAGTTTGGACAATTAAATGCCCATATCTTGTACTCTGAATAACTAATTGGAAAATGACCATATGCAAAGTATTGATTGTTCCAATTAATAGCGTAACAATTAAAAAGGTGTGTAACAAACCCATTGTTACACTCCTATTATCTTGTTTTGAAATTTTGTTTTGTTTCTTTAAAATAAAGAAGAACAAGCATAGGTTTTCAGCTCTGCACTTTAGAGACACAAATATGTGACCAAGCTGGCAAGTCCTGATGGATGAGGTGAAAGGCTCTGAGGTGATATCTCTGAGGCAGATGTTCCTGAACACCGCACTTGTGTCACCACCCCTCAGTGAAAGTCACAGGCTGGGCTCTAACACATGACTCAGAGAACAGTTGGACATGGCCTGTATTAAAAGGTTCTTCCTGCAACAGAGTCCAAGGTGAGGGCTTATGCAGGCTCATGGCCTTGAGTGTGGGCTTGTTTGATGACTTGCTTATAACCCATAGAATTTGGTACAGATGACAGGGTAGCAGCCCTGTGGTTATATCCCAGGAAACTGTTTATGACCATCTTATTGGAGACTGCCTTGCTGGTGTTAATAACATAAATGGTCATGTTCGGGTAACCACGTGGCAAAGAGCTGAGGACAGACATCAGTCATGCACCAGCAGGAAACAGGTTCTCAGTCAGCGACTCCAAGAAACTGAGCCCTGCTGACAGCCGCTGAAAGTTCTTGCAAGTGGCTCCCTCCTGGGGGCTTCTCAGGAGCCCCAGGAAGCACTAGAAACCAAGAACAGAGAACTGGGTGACACTAGGTCCAGATTCCTGGCCAGCAGGTATTGTGAGATAATAAATGTGTATTGTTTTAAGGCACTAAGTTTTTGGTGACCTGTGATACAGCAACAGATACCTAAATGCAGTCAGTCATGTTCTGAAGATTCTTGGGGGCCAGCCAGATAGCTCAGTGGACTGAAGCACCTGTTTAAGCATGCTTAGGCAAGCTCAGGAAATGTGGTTCAATCCCCAGCAGTAAATGCTGTGTCAGCCTTGTCCCGCAGGTAGGCTGAGACACACACACACACACACACACACACACACACACACACACACACATAGATTCTGGGACTTCATCCTGCACCTGACCAAATCCAGGACCCCTTTATCAGCCACGTCTCTGCTAGCTTTGAATTTATCTCCCTGAGCAAATTTACCTTGACCACATTAGAAACATAATCATGTCAATTAAGTGACAGGATACATTAAAAAAATCTGTCACTAAGTGGCTTAACTGTGTGAACATCACAGAGCATACATACACAGCCATACACAGTACAGCTAACTGCACATTTAGGCTACATAGGAGGCTACAAACCTGTACCACCTATTACTGTGGGTGAGTAAAATGCCCTGGTACTTGTGAATCTGAAGGTGCAGAGAAGGGGAGCAAGGGGGCAGCGCTGAGGAAGAAGGGGGCAAGGATAAAGGTCACACCTTCATGATCCACCAAGACACAATCAGTCATGGCTTTTACTCTCCTCTAGGTGACTTCCAAGACAAGCCTGTTAACTTAGCTCACTTTAACAACATTGTTGCTTTGCAAGATAGGGTAAACAAATCAATAATTTAGTTCTAAAGATGTTTATTGGTGTCTTCAAGGTGACAGACACTGGTCCAGGTGTCAGGCATTCAGACATGAATGAATCACTGTTTCTCACCCTAAAGTTGCCAGAGCCTAGAAGTAGGGGGAGGGGAGATGCTCACATGAAAAAAGACAACAACATGGAACAGCCAGAAGCTTCAGAGAGGTGTGAATGTGAGCCTAGGATGCTACTTGTGAAGGTCATGAATGGTTGAATATGGGTGATGTTGCATGGATCAACCTATTAAATATTAGCTGCAGAGGCAACAGAGGTAGAATAATTTGTGAGCTGACATTGTCTAAATTTATAAGGGCTTTGATCTTAAGCATGGAAACATGACTGATCTTTTTTTTTTTCAAAATTTTATTGATAGACAAACAGCAATGAGACAATTTCACATCAAATCGGAAGTATAGTTTCAACCAATAGTACACTGCATATATTCTTCTTAGTGGTTAATTGCTGTACAAGATGCGGACTTGAGATCCTATTTACAAACACCATTAGAACAAATCATTCTATTCATTAAGAGTATGCAACTATATATCTATCCTAACCACTTTGAATACACAGATACAAAATGGACATTCATCGGTATACCCCATTTTTTCTAAGTTCCGTTATTGAATATTATAGGTGTGTAAACTTAGCAAAATATTCTAAAAGAGTCCGGTAGCCCATAATAGCATTGGGTCTTCTGTTTAACTGGCAATGTCAGAAATTATTGACCTGAGTCCCCCACAGCTCAACATAACAACATGGCTTTACTTCCTATATTTTGTCTTCATACTTTTCTACTGGATGGTTAAGACCAAGGTAAAGCAGGACCTGTGCAACAAGAGTTGTAGCTTTTGGGTCTGAGAAGGTCAGTGAAATGCCCTCAGGATTTATCCTGAGATCCTGTACCTCAGATTGTAGAACCTTTGTCAGTGCAGCCATGTGGATGAGTCACGGCCATTGCTTGGCCAATGTGCTCTCTGTGAAAGCCTGAGAGAGTGTCTTCTCCCCATGTGACTCTCCTTAGGCACACTCTACGTCATTGATCACTTTCCTCCTTGGCCCCATAATCTTGATCAGAAAATTTGGGACACTACCGAGGTACATGACGTTACAGTACAAGTTCTCATATGTCCTGAGTTTTGATTGACCTTAGAAGGTTAGGGCCAAAATGTTGGCTTTCCTTGTCGCCCTCCTTTTTCTCTAATTTTGGTCTGCAAACTTAGGTTGTTAACCATACAGAAGACAAGCTTATTGTTATTATCAAACGATTTAGGCTATCAAGTTTAACCTCACTATCTCACTGCATTTCACACATCTTAGGCATAATAAGGAACAGGTATTTTTCATCAAGTATTGATATGTTGAACTTTAAGTCCCTACATAATATGATAAGAAAACATTTAAAAATTACATTATATTTTAAAAATAGGATAAAGAATTCTATACTTCTCATGTTTGCACATAAGTCCAAAAATCTCACCATATACAACCTTGAAGCAGGACAGTCCCACAATATTCCTTTTCCTGTCTCTTGCTTTCATTCACCACCCCCTTCTTCTTGAACATCCAAAAGTAATGTGGGTTTTTTTTTTTTTTTTTTTTTGTGGAACCGGGGATTGAACTCAGGCCCTTGAGCTTGCCAGGGAAGCACTTATTCCACTAAGCTATCTCCCCAGCCCCATGACTGATCTTTGAGCCCAATGCAAGCAGTAGTGTAGCTTGAGTGGCTAAACCAGGAAATGATCATACTATAGGCAAGTAGGATGGTTGATGAATTCTTGGGGAGAGGTGAACTAGCATGCGGTTTAAGGCTGCTCCACACAGTAAAGACAGAGGGTGTTAACTTGGGAGAGGTGCTTTCACTATGCACAACTCCCAGAGGATTTTAGACACAACCTTGACCAGAAAAATCCCAACAGGAATTAGCACTAGATCCAGTGAGCAGCTAAGTATTTTGAGGAAAGGGATGAAAGTTCCATTTCTTGAGCCATTTCAGATAGAATATGGGAAAGCACTGAGAAGTCTAGTCAAGGAAGAGCTATACCAATAGGCAGCTGCCCAGTGGGTTTAATCCACATCCTTTTCCTTTCTTTCTCCT
The DNA here is from genome assembly GCF_000260255.1 of Octodon degus. NCBI lineage: Eukaryota > Metazoa > Chordata > Mammalia > Rodentia > Octodontidae > Octodon > Octodon degus. The sequence goes on from NW_004524906.1 coordinate 632,878, forward strand.
GTAAATCCCTGGTTGTTTCCTTGATGGTGGAAGGGGCTATTATGCCTACCTTCTGCACGCCTGACATTTATAAAACTGGTCATACAGGGATGAGAACTTATGGCTTTCAAATAAAATGTGGTGACACTTAAAGCAAAATTAAGTTTGTTTGAGCACTTCCACCTTCTAAAGGAAGAACAATCATGTCACAAAGTTGGACCTGAGTTGAGTTTGTTGTTGGCGACCCGACAGGCTGCTCTCTGCTTTCCATGTAGCATCCCTTGGCAATGTAAGTTTTCAGAAATCATCTTTTATTTTATGTGTTTGGTACAGGGTCTCACTACATAGCTCAGACTCATAATGATCTGTTTTCAACCTCCCCAGCACTGGGATTATAGGCATGTGCCACCATGCCAGGGGGCGAGGGTTAGTGCAGCCTGTGGTGCCGGAGATCGAACCCCAGTCCCTGTGCTTGCCTAAGCAGGCACTTAGTCCACTAAGCTATCTTGCTGGCCCTCCCAGAAACCATCTTGGTTGTCTGGTTGTGTCCAGCCATCTTAAAACTCAATACCTCAAATCTTGGAAGCTCAGATTTCACATGGTTGACCTCCAAAATCTAGGGACCATATCAGGCAGTTTTAGCTAGCCAAAAGCCTTCTTTTCATTCAGGTTTCCTGTATCCTACCTCAAGATAAATGGAGTTTAGAGCAGGGATGACTGCTTTTTGATATAGCCTGTGCTGGTGAGATCTGACTGATGGTGACATTGGGTCATCTACAAGTAAGTGTTGTGAGGACTGGCTCTGAGGTGGTTCTGGGAAAGGGCAGCTGAGTAGAAGCATAACAAGCATCCCATTTTGGATGAAGGGAACCTGGGCTTGCGCTATGAGCCAGGTAGGAAGCTCTAATTCCATGTCTTCTTGCTCCCCTCTGCTGGCAATGACTGCTCTGCCTTACCTACTGTCTCAGTTACTCTTCTGTCATTACTGGAACAAATACCTGACACCAAAAATGAAGGAAGGAAAGGTTTATTTAACTCACAGTTACTGGAGGTTTCAGTTCATACTCAGCTAGCTCCGGAGAGTGGCACATGGCAGAGAGCAACAGTTCATGGCAGCAGAAGGCAGCAAAACAGGGAGAGTAAAAGGGAGGGGTAACAGCAACAATGGCTACAGAGAGCAAGTCTGTCTCCCTTAAGTTGCATTTAGGCTATCCGCCCCAGGCTGGGTGCAGTACTCACGTCCATAATCCCAGCAGCACTCACACCCATAATCTCAGCACTGGATCATGAGTTAATCACAAACTCTAGAAGTCCACCCCATGACTGCATGAGGCTTTGGGGGGACAACTAGACACCAACTGTAACACCTGCCAGAGGATTCCCTGTTCCAACAGCAATGCCACCCTTTACCATCTGGAGCCCCCTCATGGTGGCTGGGTCTGGCCTTGTAGTCTTGGAGACACATTTATATTAAGCTTGTTTTTACATGGTCTCACTCATCATCCAAGTGACCTCTTATGCCTGCTACTGTATGAATTATGTCCCATGTCCAAGAAAGAACATCTGAAACTGGGAAACATTCCTGTTGTGATGGGTCCTGACCAGCTTTATCCTCTGCCCCCAGTGTCTGTGTGACTTGTGATGATGAGGACCATGAAAAAGTTACTACTCTGGTATGGGAAACTCGGGTCCTCTTTGGGGTCCACAGGGCACAAGCTGGAGAATGGCAAGGGTGGCTGAGAGGCCACAGGCTCCCGTGTACTGCAGAGTATAAAGGTAGTACCAGGTTCCTGATGTTGAAGATCAGACCTTGAACACTGCCAGAGCACCCTGAGTGACAGTAAAGAACAGCATCAAGTCAGATCAAAAGTTTTTCATAAGAAGTAACTGTGATACCTGCTGATGGTCTGCTTCATGGTACATTTTCTCTAAAGCTAG
>NW_004524906.1:634899-664631 GCF_000260255.1 Octodon degus
ACCCCCATCTACATACAAAAGGCTGAGATTAAGCACATGCTCTAGATACTATTTCAGGGGAAGACAAAATCTGCAGTAATAAAGATAAATACCATTTAAGTTCAATATCTGAAAAAAAATCAAAGTGTATTTAAAAAGAAAATCCATACCTGAAAGACAGACAAATAGACGTCAGAAAGTTAAACAGACACAAGATCAGTATTACTGATTTTCCCTTGCCCCAGGCCTCAATATAGCTTAGAATATTACTGATCATGTCTTTAGTTAAAATGTTTATTATGGATTTCTGCATTAATTTTGGTTCTTTAAATATTGCATTAAAATGTAAAGACAAAAATTATCTATCTGGATGACTGAAATTTTGGAAACTGAATTTTGTTCTGAGAACTCTGTTCACTACCCCCTCACCCCTGTCCAGATCTGCAGAGGTTGGACACAGAGAGGCACACATACACACACAGAGGCAGATGTATACCGACTTTCACAGGCAGACACACGTGGACATAATCAGACAGACACTTGTAGACACACACAGATGCACTCAATATACACAGGCACACATGTAGAAACAGGCACACACACACACTCACACACACACACACACACACACACACACACACACACACACACCCCTTCTAGCAGTTGACAAGGTCATGGTCTTCTTTCCTGAAGACATTGTGCTATCCATGATGCTTGTTATCTCTTTCTTAGCCACTGATGAACATAGCTTCATGGCTTAGTTTCCAGAGAATGACTTTGACAGAGAATACATGTGACAGTTGTCTCTGTGTATGTACAGTTTCACTTTCTTCAGTTTTATTTACTCTTGGTCAACTACAGTGCAAAAATATTACATGCAAAATTCCAGGAATAGACAATAAGAGACGGGGAGCTTGTGAGATGGAGGGGATGGGGGAAAGAGGTGGAGAAGAAGGGAGCAGGGAGGAACCAGGGGAGGGAGGAGTGGGAGACTGAACATTCATATAACTTTTACTATAATATTTTTGTTATAATTGCTCCATTTTATTATTGGTTATTGTCATTGATCTCTTACTACTGTTATTTTGTATGTTAAACTTTATCATGTCTGTGTGTGTCTTACTCACTTTCCATAGCTGAAACAGAGTACTTGACATCCACAAGTATACCCATGAATTTTTGGGGATTCAGTCCACCATGAGGCAGCCTCAAGGTATGAAGGCCATGGTGGAAGGGGCTGGCAGAGGAAAGCTCCTCACAGGGTGACAAGGAAGCAGAGAGGGAGGAGGAGGAGCTATGGCTGCAGATGCACACTTTCAGGTCATATTCCCAGTGACCAGATCTTCTGATTGGCTCTAGGTACTAGGAGCAAGTCAGCTATAGATTCCTCAGTGTGTTATAAATGGGATTAGGGCTGGGATTAAGGTTAGAGTTAAGGATAAAATTACGGATAGGGATAAGGTTAGGGTTAAAGTCTGGGTTTTGGTTGGGGTCAGTGTTAGGGATATGTTTGAGCTGGGCATGGTGTACATGCCTGTAACTCCAGAACTTGGGAGGCAGAGGCAGGAAGATTAATGGGAGTTTTAGACCAGCCTGGGATACATAGTGAACCCCAGGCCAACCTGAACTGCTCAGGGAGACCTTGTCATAAAAAGAAAGGACTCAGTTTTATCACAGCTAAAACAAGGACATTGTATCCCGCCTGCTTCCATGGCTGACTATTGTCAGAAAGAGCCTTTAAGCATTATCAATGTGAGTTATTACAATTAAGCATCCCTTATAAAAGGAATATAAAGCTTTTTGAGATCACAAAAGTGTAGCACTTGTCAGAACACAAAAGTTGATCCAAGGTTGGGACAGTCAATCCTTGATGAATCTGTGAAAGTTTGGAGCCTCAGCTCTTGGGGAGCTCCACTAAGTCAGAGCTGAACAGGAAGCCTTTGCTCCACCCTCTGAGATTCTCCATTGTTTCACCCTGGAGAGCACATGCTGACCACAGTACCCCACAGTTTTAGGACCCTTCTGTGCCTTTGGGGCACTGCCTTGAACCCCATTTCTTTTGGGCCTGGAAGTTCCTGAGTGTAGGACTTGCCTGGGGCCTGGCTTCACTTGCTCTGGGCAGGTATGGAAGTGACATGGGCTGAGTGTCAGAAACACCAAATACTGAGGAGGGCAGAACTGACCAGGAAGACAGATTTCACTGAGAGGTAGTTCTGGGATGAGACCATGGTCAGGCAGCACTCAAGTCTAAAGAGTATTTCTGCTGTTTGGTGTTGTGGTTTGAGTGTCATGTCCCTGAAGACTTAGGTGTTGGTAACCTGGTCCTCAGGCTGCAGGTGCTGGGAGGCACTGGACCTCTCAGAGGTGGAGTCTAGTGGGGTCTATTAGGTCATTGTGGGCACTGTCCTCAGAAGGGATTTATGTGGTCCTGTGAGGATCTGGAGTGTGAGTGTTCCTGTGAATCTCTAGCAAAGGCTGTTATGAAAGAACAAGGTTGTTGCCTCCCTCCTTGCTGTGTTCCTAACTTGCCATGTGACTTCTTCCTTTTGCCTGGGTCCTACTCAGGCAACCATGTGATCTCATCAGAGGCAAAATTGATGAGGTTGTCTGACCTTAAGCTTTCAGCCTTTAAAAGCATGAGTTAAATAAATTTTCTTCCATCTATAACAAAAGAACCTTTGATAATTGGCTGTGTCAACTTCAGTAATGCCCAACTAAATTGACTCAGTGCAGTTTTGGTTGTGTAACACTCATCCTGGGGTGGACTATTGCTAGGGTAGTATAGGAGGGAAATGAAGAAGGAAGGATGTTTCTGCCTCCTTTGGAAGAGCTCCAGTCATTTTACCTTGAATGTCATCTCCTGGTTTTTGGTACAAACCCTTCAGCCCCAAACACAGATCTTTGGCTTTCTGATATGGACTCACACTGGACACTACACTCAGCTACAGAACTTCAAATAGATCTTTCAGATTCCTAGTGTGCAGACAGACCTTTTGTACTCTTACACAGCCAACTCTGTGGGCAGCCATCATAGGCAGCCTGTAAATTCTTATATATTTGTATATCTTGTATTCTATGTTTCTCTAGTAAGTACTTATTGATACAGAACCTGTCCTCTGGCATTTTGTTATAGAAACAGAAAATAGACAGACATAGTCAGCAAGAACCTATTGAGTACTCACTGCATGAAAGTCACTGGCTGGGTTCTGGGTACAAAGATGGGAGATAATGAGGTCCTCGATGTCTCTCTCTAGCTCGATTAGTCTTGAGATCCAAAGGAAAAATTAATAATAATTGTCTTGGTCACTTTTCTGTTGTTTCTGGGGCAAAATACCTAATACCCAGAATTAAGGAAGGAAAGCTTTATTTAGCTCACAGCTTGTGGAGGTTTCAGTCCATACTCTGATACACAGCAGAGAACAATAGTCCATGGTGATGGGAAAAATAGCAAAAGCAGCAAAAGAAAAAGGGAAGGAGCAAGAGCAGGCCTCTCTCCCTCCTTTATACTGTATGCAGGCTGCCCACCCCAGGGCAGCTGTACCACTCACACCCATAATCCCATCACTGGACCATGAATCGATCAAAAACTCTAGAAGCCCAGCCTAATGACTACATGAAGCTTTGGGGGGGGGGGCATCTAGACACAATCCATAACAATAATCAAGGTGAAGTGTTTTTCCTTTCAACATACACAAATCTCAAGAAATTGCTTCATCCCTCTTATGGTCAGCTAAAGAAAGTGGAGATATAAATGACAAGTTCCCACAGACAGGGAGTTCAGACCCTGCTGTCATTGTCCATGTGGGTGAGCAACACTTATACTGCATACTTTCCTCAGTATCAGAGGTGGTTTGGTGCAGGGAGTGGATGAAGCTGGAAATTGGTTACATATGTGGGAGCAAGATAAGGCCAGAGTGCCTAAAGCAATCAATCTACCTCAGTCTTGAGAAAAACATCTTTCTTGAAACAAATTAGGTGATAGCCATCCCTGTGTGATACTAACTTTGTAAAAAGTCAAAATAAATGTCCCTACAGTGCTTGTGCAGTTCTTCTTCTCCCATCTGGAAAGAGGCTCCACCTGACCTCAGCTTTCATCTCTTGTTTTTATTTTCTAAATCCTCTCACTATTTCTTTTCTTGGGACCAGGGAAAGCCATGCAGGTCATGGCAGTTTATGGCTTGCAGTGGGTTGCACAGAAGCAGGGGTGTTTATTTCACTCCAAATCAGGCTACCTTTTGGCTCTGATCACAAGTTCAGGTCCCCTCATCCTTTCTGTGGGGTGAGTGGGAGTGTAAGTACTGAGTAAGAGACAGGAATAAACCAGGAAAAGAAGAGTGCAGTGCAGAGAAAAGCTAGCTCCAAAATGGAGAAAAGGGAGGACAGAATTGAAGACTGAAGACTCCGGAAGGTGAGCTATGGACTGAGGCCACTGTGGTGATTTCTCATCTTCTAGGTCCAAATGGGAAGCATGATGATGGTGTAATGTCTTACCCTACAACAGCCTGAGGTTTCACAGTCCTGTAAGAGGGCCTGTAGTTTATCCAAGGACTATCTTCTTGCTCCTGTAAAAGAGCCCCTACTTAAAGACCACACATACTCATTCCTCAAGATTAAAAAGTTAACAACTCAATGAGAATCTTCCAGAACATATCATCCAGCTTGGCATAATCTGGAAATCAGGAGCCACAGACCAATGGATCAGATGTGATAGACCACACAGAGCGCAGGACCTGAGGTGCGTGTGGCCCAAAGAACCAAAGGCCTTGCTCAGGATTACAACTCCCGAGTTCTTCATGTAGGGAATGGGGATCAGGCTGCAAATGGGGTTCTCTCCCAGCCTGAAGCCATGATGCAGTCAGCCTATCTGAGGTTCAGAAGCTGGGCTGAGGACTAAAGGCCAGACAAGTGATGAGGACTGAGAGATGAATAAGGGAGAAAGGAAGAGTGGAGGAGTGGGAAGAAAGCCCTGTCCTTCCCAGAAACAGCCTACACAGACAACTGTACCAATGGCCAGGACAGAAAGGCAACAATTAAGGGAGATTTTTGTCACTTTCTAAAGAAAAGTCAATATTAATTCTTCACTCAAATAAATACCTTGAAACTTTAGCACTTTCTGATAGCACGAGGCTCTAAATGGTGAGTTCTTCCCCCAGCTCAGTTCTCCTGGGGGCTGAAGAAGTCACGTGGGCTGCATTTGCTTTTGATGAGGAGCCAGAGGATTTGAGGTCCTGTACTGCTATTATGATACTGGAGCAATGGGGCTCACACAGCCCACTGCCTTCTTGATGACTGTATCCAGCAGACCTGATAGTCTTGGTTTTTCCACAGAAGTCTGTTGGCTTAGTGGTGCATGTGAATGCTATTGATTAGTGCTGGGGCAGAAACATGTCTTTGAACGTCCAAATGCATATACTGAAGCCCGATCTCCAATGTGACTGGAAACACAGTCTGTGGGAAGATGTGTACATCTCCCACACAAGTGTACAGTCCTGACCTCATGACACACCCTGAGACACAAGAGATGATCTCTCTCTCTCTCTCTCCCTCTCTCTCTCTCTGACTTTGTCTTTTATCTCTCTATGTTTGTCTCCCTGCCACATGAGGACACACTGAAGAAGTCACTTACAAGCAGGAAGAGAGCCCATACCAGAGGCTGAATTGACTGCCACTGTCGTCTTGGATTTCATACCTTCAAGAAACACATTTCTATAGTTTAAGCCTCAGCCTGTGGAATTTTATTACAGGAGCCAAAGATCACTAATATAATTGGTAATTATTATAGCAATTGACCTGTTTCTCAGAAATAAAATTCACCTAGAGGAGCTGATAGACATCTTTGGTAACACTGGCATCTAGAAAGAGAAGGGTAATGATGTCATTTGTACCTATTTGCCACATAGAGTAACTGTCATCTGCTTGGGGAAGCTAAAATAAGATACCACAGACTGGGGGTATTTGTCTCTTTGCCATCATTGGGACAGAACATGTAACACTTGTAACTTAAGAGAGGACAGGTTTGTTCTGGCTCACAGGCAGAAGTGACATTGCAGAATGGTGGGGTAGAGCAAAGCTGCCTAATCATGGCATCCATGAAGCAGAGAGAAGGAGCAGCTGGTTATGAGAGCACCCACATCCAGGTTGTACCTATGACCACCACCAACAAGGTGCCCCTGCTAACAGCACAGTCAACCATGAGCTCATCCATATGTGAATACTCTGAGGAGTACAGCACCCTGTACCCCAAACACATGAGAACTCTGGGGGACATTTTACATTCAACTATAAGACTGGGCAACTTACAAACAACAGAAATGATTTCCCAGGGCTCTGGAGGCTGGGATGCCTAGTCACGGCCAAATTTCTGTTTCCAGGATGGAGCCTTGAATGCTGCACCATGTGGTCCTTACAGGGAAGAAGAGTGCAAGAGCTAAGGAGGGAAATCTTGCTCCCAGAAGTCCTTTATCAATGTCTTAATCCCATTCAGGAGAGTTCAACCCTCATCATCTGATCGCATCCTAAAGGTCCTACCTCCCAGTACCACAGCATTGGCAAGCAAGTTCCAACATGAGTTTTGGACAAATATTCAGACCACAGTGTTCTGGTACCACTTTGCTCTTAGATGGAGCCAAGCATTAACATTGTTCATGTGCTTACTTCTGTGTGTGGTGTGGAGCTAATCATGGCATGTGCACTGGAGACAGAGAGCTGCAGGTACCAGGGTAAGTGACACACTCAAGGCTGCAGAGCTAGAAAGTGGGAGGGCTGCTGGGCACAAAGCTAGACCATAACTGCTTGCTCTGATTTCTGCTTCAGTAGACCTCACAGAGACCGAGCATCTCACTTCCCACTTGGGCTGTGCAGGGTAACGCCACTTGAGAAGCAAGGAAGGTTCTTTAGGAGATTCATCAACATTCACCCTTCATATGATCCCAACTTTTGCAAGGGCAAAGAAAGCACAATGGAAAATGCATTTGGTACTTTTTGCAAAAAAGTTTGGAAGATCAACACCTAATGGTGGGAATGGCTATTTCTGAAGAGTGGGATGATGAGTGGTTTCTAATTTGTTTTATGTTTTTGAGAACAGTTACTTTACTCTCTCATCTTTCATAACCAGAAAAAGAACCTTTCACCATAAACACCAGGGCAACTGTCCTCCTCCTACAACATCTGCAGAAGGGACCCAATGGTGGAAGCATGACGTTAGGCTCCAGAAAACCCCAGAAGCCAAGGCCAGGGCTGACCATTGAGCAATCCCACCACAGAGGGCTAGGGATGGGAAGAGGTTGCTGACTCTAGTTCAGTTCCAAACTTAGTTGGGAAAACATGGGAATGATTGCTACCTGAAATAGCTGGAACAGAAGGTGAGGAGGAGAGGTGACCTGCAGCCAGGATGCCCATGGCAGAATTGTCTTCTCAGGTTCCCTACCATTGAGAGCCACACTGTCATAACCTTCAGATGACCCAGTGACTCAAATAGGTAACAGTTCCAAATACTGCAGTGTGGCATAGAAGCAGGCTCATACTCTGTCTCCATCAAACAGCAAAGGTGAAGAGCAAATAAGCTATTTGTAAGCCAGGGAGCACTTGGCCAAGATGGGTGGCATTATCCATGGCTTTCTCAGCAATTACCAGCCCTTATTCTCCTCTCAGATCTTCTGAAGTACCTTTTTCAGCAAAGCTTCATGGGAGAAATATTGTGTGTTGATTAAAATGAAATAGAAAGATTTCCACAGCCTGACTCCCTCATGAAAAGTCATGATTTCTTTAGAGGAAAAATAATGATAAATAAAAGCTTTTAAGTTGTAGAATGTTCTGGAGGGGTCCTGCTAACTAGAAATTAAGGAGCTATTGTATTCTTTCCAGGAGAATTGCAGAGGCAGGCTGTAATCTGATCAGAGCAGTGTTTCTAGAAGGTTCCCAGCTCCTGGGCAAGGCACCCTGCTTCAGTTACACTGCAGAAACGTTGAGCAGGAGCCATGTGCTTTATATAAGCCTGATTCTACACATTTGTCCTCTACTAGCAGGTTCATGAATCTTAGAAGCCAGGGACCCTGTAGTGTTTGTCCATTGTTCCTTTAACACTAATTATGAAATATCCCCTAATGTAGACAGTGCCAAACATTGGGGATACATCTAACTGTATTATGTACATACATCATAGATATATATACTATAACATGTATACTATAACTATATACCATCATAATTACATTATAACACATAACATATCTGCTACAACATATATACTATGATATACTATAATATAATATATTATAGTGTATATACCATATTGTATAGATAATATGTATTATTATAGATATTATATATAGTAATATACATACTGTTAAATGCAAATTATAACATATATACCATAATGTGTTCTATTATATGTACCATAGTATATACTATAACATATATGCTATAACATGTAATATAACATATGTACTACATATATTATGACATACAGTAAGTATATATATTGTAATATATAGATTATAACATATATACTATAATATGTACTACTCTATGTACTAAAACATATATATATATATATATATATATATATATATATATCATAGTCATTAGTCATTTTATCCTTAAAGGTTGGTACGCTGTTTCTCCCTTTTGTACAGTAAGGAAACTAAGGCATAGAGAATGTCTTTCATATATTATATACCATAATATATAAATTATAGCATATACTAATATCATATATATTATAACATGTACTATTTTATGTACCATAACATATAACATAGTCACTGTGTCCTTTAAGGTTAGTGCACTGTTTTGCTCCATTGTACAATAAGGAAATTAAGGCAGAGAATAACTATCATACATGCCATGATATATAAAGTATAACTTATACTATAACATATACACTACAATAGGTACTCTGATTGGTATTATAACATGTATACTATCGTGCATACCATAGCATATAGAGTATAACAAATCTACTATGACATATATACTCTTTTGGGTAGGCTCAGTGGTGGCCACCCCTAAAGATATCTCTTTGTCCTGATCCTCAGAGTCTATGAGTGTGACCTCACGTGGAAAAGTGTCCATATACATGCAGTGAAGTCAGGCGCCTGACAATGAGTAGTGCTTCCTGGATTGCTAGGAGGGAGCTAACCACTTATGAGTGTCCTTGAGGGAGAGACGCAGATAAGAAGCAGACATAGGAGAGGACGCAGTGTGACCTCGACAGAGACGGAGGATACAGCAGAAGACAAAGGCCACTGGAGCCACCAGGGCTGGATGAGGCAAGGACAGGATGGTGCCCCAGAGCCCCAGAGCCCCAGAGCCCCAGAGGGGTATAGGCACAGCAACACTTTGACTTTAGACTTCTGGGCTTCAGAAAAGTACATGAATGTGTTTTTAATATGTTGTCATTTTGAGCCACTTAATTTATATTAATTTATTGTGGTAGTCACAGGAAACTAACACACATACATACACACTCACTCACACACACACACACACACACACAGATGCATGAGGCAGGTGATAGGGATCCTCTTTATGAAGCAATTGGACATCAGAGCTCATCAGTAAGGAGAGACATTAAACACAAGACTGAAATAGAGAGGCAGAGAGAGAACAGAGAACTTGGGACTCAGGAGGTGCCTTACACTAGGTCAGCTCAGCTCCTCCGAGGAAGAGTCCCTGAGATGAGACCAGGACAGTAAGAGGACCTGCTGCTGGCTGGGCTCTGGTCTGGACCAGGTTCTTAGGGCTTTGCATGAATCATTTTATCATTTAAGGTTGGTGCACTGTTTCTCTCCATTGTACAACAAGGAAACTAAGGCATAGAGAATAACTATTCCGGTGCCACACTTCTGTGTCAGGGATGGCTCTGGCCCTATCACTCTGAAACCTGTTCCTCTCAGTGCGCAGGATGATAAGGAACGGGCTACAGCCTGAGCTCCTGGGCAGAGGTCCATCAGGGGTTTGCCATGTACAGTGATGTTTCCTATGGGAGCAACCCCACTCAAGCCCCAAGGCTCAAGTTCAAGGATCAGTGTCCTTCACAAATGATGTTGCAGTCTGGGAGCCTTGGAAGCTTATGCTAAGACAAGGACTCTGGTGGAGGCAAACACAGAAAACCAGAAGGAAATGAGGGTGGAGGAGTTGACAGGGAAGGGAAATTGGCAGGGATGAGCGAGTCGTGCTGTGGACTGTGCACTGTAAGAGCTGGGATGTTTGCCACCAACTTCCAGGAGACCTGCAGGGAGTTGCTGCACACACTCCACATCTTGTGATTTTTTTAAGTCACCTGGAAAAATAACAATCAAAACTTTTCTTGCTTTATTTTAGGAGGGTAGGGCTTGTAGAAAGATGAAACCACATATCTCCTTGTAGATCTCAAGCCTGGCAGGAAACAACCTTTGGGCCTTGTGTATCTTTTGGAAGCAAACACCTTCCCCTTCACAAATTCAGTTGTGAAAGTCAATCTCTTTGTTGCAAATCCTCCTGAAGAAGGACTTGCAGGTGAGGAGTTTGGGTGGCGTGAAAAGGATCTCTGCTTTCTTCTCATGGTGTAGAGAAGGAAATAGAGATGCAGCAAATTAATTGTTTGGGGAAAGGAAGGAGAGAAATGATTTGTTTACCAATCTTCTTTAGTTGAATTGGTAAAGACCCTGTTGGGTCTCTTCAACATGCTATAAAAGGACAATTTTCAGTTACCTCAGAAGAATGGCTAGGCAAGGAAGTGTGGCAGCATCAATGTAATCTATCCAAAGGATAAAATGAAATAAATTCTAAATCCTTGGAAGTTCAGAAGAGCAGGAAGCAGCTTCAGATTGGTTCACATGTTGGAGACCACAAATCTGGAGGTATAGAGGCCTGAAGTTGTCAGGTCATTAAAATCTTACCTGTGAGGTTCAGATAAACTGTCCTGCTGGGATTGGGGGTCCTGTGAGGTATGAGTAAAAGCTGTGAAGAAACAGGATGAGGGGTGCTATGCGGAAGAACTGGGGATGAACCGCTGGAGAGGCCCTGCTCTGCACTGACCGGAGAAGCTGTCCAGGACTATGAAGTCCATGTGCAAGTGCTTTAAATAGTTGTATGTCAATTCATAAAGAATTCGAGATGTCATAAGACCAACAGACCAGCAGACAACTGCTGCTGAAAAGAACGCATGTTGCTCACAGATGTCACAAGAAGAGGACACATCTGGGGCCCTTAGGGAATGCAGAATCAGCCAGAGGGTGTGGAGGAGGGAACTTCAACAAGAGCCTGCATTGCTCTGCAAGAAGGAGTAGGAAAGGCAGGTGAACAGATTCGAATGGCTGGTCTGAGGCTCTGGGGCATGGGGCTCCCTAGTTGGCCGATCACCTGTACCAAGGTGACCAGATGGGTGGATCATATTCCGGAATGTGAGAGCTTGAGAGGGACTGAGAATGCAAGCCCTGGATGGGTTTGTTTGTGTTTGAGAAACTCCAGCCTGGATCATTTGCTATCTATGAACCCCACCACCACCACCACACACGCACTGCAGTCTCACAGTCCCTGGATATCAAAGCACCACAATAGAGAAACTAAAAGACTGTTAATGCAGTTAAACAGCTGGGTTGTAGTCAGCCCCCTCCCTTAAAAAAATCTTTTTTAAAGATTAAAATACTTGTATTTGAAATCATGGCCTCTACTGGGTACAAGAGTCACCGTAGCGGAGCAGTAAATCTGCTCATAGAGGGTAATGGTGATATCTGCCCCAGACCTTGTTTAAAGAATTGGAAATCTTTCTGTGCAGAGGCCTCATATGCATAAGTACAAAACTGTGTTCGTTAACAAGAAGCTTCAGCAGAGACTTCTGATCATGTTTTTAAGCATTGCCATTTCAAGGCCATCCAGCAGAACCAAAGCCATCATTATCTGAGATGTTTTTATGCAAAGTCTGTTGGCACCACACTCTGCAAGTGAATTCATCATGAGCTTGGTCACACTGGAAACTCAAGAGGAAGCCAAGGACAGTCTCTGCTGGAAAGATGGCTGCAATTTGGGACTGAATGGGGCTCCTGTCTTGGTTCCTCAATTCTACCTCTGAACTCTGCTTCCCCTTCTCTTGCATAGCTACCGTGGAGAGGAGAGGAGAGGAGAGGAGAGTTACTCAGGCTGTATCTTACAATGTGTAGCACCATGAACTCTGTTTGCATGTTGAATGTCCAGCACCAGCTAGCCATGCAACCACACATTACACAGCTGCGAAGAACTGATTTCCAAGGTCTATAGATCTCATGTCTGACCTCAACAAACAAGGCAGTAAACCCAACATGCTTTCACACAGCAGCAACAAGAACCTTGACAGTCTTGGAGGTTGGTCAACATGATTTCTGAGTCACTGAGCCCAGGGAGACCTGAGCCTTGACCAGGAGCCCTTGCACTGTGGGGCCAGGGCCAGCACAGCCGGCACTCAGGGTGTCTTGTGGCCCAGCTGCGTCCCGAGCAGGGAGCCAACAGCCTACTCTCATCCAAGTCCCACTCACACTGGAATAATCAAGGGCTAAGCAATCTCTCCAGTTCCAACACAACTCTGTGGATCCCCCAGCTGCAGCCCATGCCCAGGAGGCTGTGCTTGCAGTGTGGATTGTGTCTTCTGCTAGGCAGGCTCTGGGGCAGGGGAGCCAACTCAGTGGGGCTTCCTGCCATTGCTGCAGGGCCTGTCACACAAAGGCTTCTGCCCTCATTGGCAATACTTCTGTAAGAGCAGAGTGGGCTGTGGTGAGGGAGACAATACACTGTTTGTAGAAGAAACCATTCTACTCACAGTTTTCCAAAAGCAGAATTTGGAGGAGGATGGTTGGAAGGCAGCCTGCCCTGCCTGGGAGGTTTCACCCTGTACAAAGCCACCCAAGGACCTACAGGTCCATTTGGACAATCACTCCCAGGAGTCCTTGATGTCATGTTTTGTGTGTGTGTGTGTGTGTGTGTGTGTGTGTGTGTGTGTGTGTATGTGTGTTACCAGGGACTAAACCTAGTGCCTTTCCATTGAGCTACATTTTTTGTCCTTTAAAAAATTTTTATTTAGAGACAGGTTCCTGTTAAGTCAGTAAGCTGCCAATGCTGAACCTGAACTTGTGATCCTCCTGCCTCAGCCTTCTAAAGTGCTGGGATCATGGAAATGTGCAGCCCTGCCATTCTTTAAGGAAATAAAATAAGCTTGCCACATCACGTTGTTGAAGTTTTAATTTTGCCATATGAGGAATTAAAGGGATTCTACCCACTTTCTCCAGGATTTTCTCCCAAATGGGCTTTTCAAACCCTTGTTTTTCGCTGTCTGGTGAAAATATTGTTCAGATCCTAAGGCTCTGTGGAAACAACTGTGGCTCACTGGGCATCAGACAGTTTGTCCCTTACACACCCTTCCTCATTTGTTCCAGGTTCCAGTTCCTCACAGCTCTCTTTGGCCTGTTGCGGTGGCAGCAAATTATCATTTCCATGTCTTGGATCCATTAATAGCACTCAGCCTGGAGCTTGTGTTGAGAAAAATCCTGAGGAGTGACAGAGGCTCAGCTGAGAGCCTTGGGTTGTTTGATGCCCCCTGCCCTGACGGAGAAGGGGGAGTAGTTGGCGACTAAGCAAATGTTCAAGTCCTCCACAAGGGAGTAGAGGCTTTGCAGAATGCCTTTGTTTACCTTTCCAGGTTCACCTCCCACTCCCTTTCTTTATGATCAGCCCCAGCACCTTTCCAGCTGCAAGGAGCCTGAAAGTTGTCATGGAGTCCTGTCAAACTGTAGGTCTGTATTCAGCAGTCTGAGACAGGGTCCGAGGGTCTGCCTTTACATCAGAGTCCTGATGCTGCTGTTCTAATGACCACATTTCGAGCAGCTGGACTCTGGGGTGCCCTAGAATATTTACCATATGATCTCAGACCTGCCCTGTGCTGCAGCACACTGGTTAGCAAGGGTCACCATTTGCCATTCACTAGGCACCAGGTCCTTTGCTAGCATTATTTCATCCTAACCATGAGTTTCTTAGGTAAGTGACATCACCTTTCCATTTTACAGTGAATAAAACAAGAGGCAGGGGTGAAGGGACTTCAAGATCACACAGTAGATTTGGTCCCAGCCCAGGTAGATGCACAGCATACATCCTGACTTCCAGCTGTTCAACTTTTAACTTGCTATCAGGACAGCCTCAGGGATTTCGGGATGCCCAGAACCAGAATTTATGTTTTTATTAGGTCCTGGGGATCTACCTGTGTGTTAAGATGAACAAACATCCCTCTAAACTAAGAAGATGTTTCATTTTTTTCATGACATTTCTTCAAAACAAGGAATCTCGAATTGCAATTTTTACCACACCATTGCCATCCAGGACTTTTTATTTTTGAAACTCTGAACTGATCCTGCAAGTTGGCCCCAAAGGGTAGTTTTATTAGGTTGCTGGGGAAAGTTTTGGCTTAGGAGAAAATACACAAAATAAATCTGACAATGGCTAAAAGTGTAAGTGAGAAAGTTTGTTATAAATGAAAGTCTGTCTCCAGACTCACATCATGTTGACCATATTGGCTCCTGCAGGCGCTGGCTCAGGAAAAACTCAGCCTTGGTAGAAATTATTAACCTGAAATAAAACTGTCAGCAGCTAAAATTACAAATGTCAAGAGACGGACGAAAAAAAAAATGACACAAGATTCAAGATTCCTTAACAAAAAACAAGTCAGCAATTTTGAAGTCAGAAGCACTGAACTTGTTGGAAGCAGTGGCCTCAAGAAGATAAGTCACCAAGGCAGAGGTTACTAGCTCAAAATTATTTCTAGATAATAGTGACAAACTCTAGTTGGGGAACCAGAGTTAAGCTCCACAAGGACAGAGGTCAGTCCTTCCTCCTCCAATGCTGTGGCCCTACCCTCTAGGACAGCACCCCTGATGCTGGGCTAGACACAGATCTAGGATAGCATAATTACAGACGTGCTGCACAAAATCCATTGCATTTGCAAAAAAAAGTCCCACTAAAACTTTCAGAACAAAATAAAATGGAAAAATATATTGGAAGAGCTTCCATGTGTGGTATGGAACTTGAAAGAAGTAAAGTGATTTCATGAAAATTGATCCAGAAAATATTTTCCATCACACAAGGATTTTATGAGAAGGTTTGTCATTGTTGGTAAAATTTAGGTCAATTCTTCATCCTGAGTCTAAGTGGGTAGAAGTGGGGGGCCGGGCTCTAGCTGGTCAAATAGTGGAGGAAAGTAGCTACATACAAGCAAACCACGTGCATTTCTCCTCACAGCAAATCTTCAGCATTCTTCCATGTTGAACTGAAGTTTAATGTCACGAACTGGGTTTCTCCTGATGCAAAGCAGGACATTTTGATCCCGGCTTTTATATCTCGTGCTATTGTAATTCAAGCAGGTACAGGTCCCCTCACAATGCATCAAAGCTGCGTGATGGAGAGTGATGGAATGGTTTCCTAAATTAACAACCTTCCTGAAATTATCAGAGAGGAATTGCTTGCCATTTTTTAAAAATTTTATTTACTTATGTGTGTGTGTGTGTGGCCAGCTCAGCCCACCAGGGGGCGGGGCTGGCTGGCATGTGGTGCTGGGGGATTGAACCGCGGTCCCTGTTGCTTTGCTAAGCTTGTTCTAAACAGGTGCTTTAGACCACTGAGCCATCTCACCAGCCCCGCCATTTTATTATAGTATAGGTAAGAGCTAAATACAAGTGATCACAACATTATTATATGTATAACGTATATTACTAAGGACATAAGTTAAGTGTTGTGTCTTTAACTTCCTGAAAGTCGCCTGTTTTTAGCATTAAAAGACTAAATGTAAAGAACTGAGGGAAGAAATAATCAATTTAAATTAAGATTGTTTGGCCGGCAAGATAGCTCAGTGGATAAAGTGCCTGCTTTGGCAAGTGCAGGGACCAGGGCTCGATCCCCAGTCCCACATGCCGAGCTGGCTCTGCCCCCGGGCACACTGAGTCAGAGAGAGTCTGGCTGTTGTGGCACATGCTTGTAATCCCAGTGCTGGTGAAGCTGAAAGCAGGAGGCTTACCATGAGTCCAATCTGTGGAGTGAGACCCTGTACGAAGTCCACAAATGAAAAAGAAATTGACATTGTTCATAATTAAACTATATAAGGTAATGTTGGTTTTGATTAAAATTGATGACAAAGTACAAAACTTCTTCTAAGAGTTAGCTCTTATTAATGGAAGCTAGGAAATTAGGCTTAATGGCTATAAATAGTCACAGAACACTTTGTAGTCATCATAGCTACAATTTGCCATTCATTCCGAGCAAAAATCCTAGATTGATTGATCCGAAACTGGTTATGAAATTTATGATCAAGAATTGACTCTAATAAAGAAAGTAAAAGGAAAAATTGGAAAAATTTTAAATTGCTTTGTATAGCCAATTGGTAAACAAAACAAAACAAAAACCCCTTTCTTTGTGAAAATCTACCAGTGCTGTTTCATTTGCCCAAGGGATATGTATGAGGGTGGGCTGTCAATCAGTCAAGGTTCCCCTCTCATGGACCCCAGTCTGGACAGGAATCCATCCTGCCTAAAATGTCATGATTCATCTACACAGAGTCCATACACACTCTGGGTCAACACTGCCAGAGAGGGACAGATCATAGAGAATGTAGTCTCCCGCTGCCTTTTCAGCCCCAGGATCCTGCTCATCAAGGCTTCACCAGGGCTTTTTTTTGCCTCATTTATTTGACCCTGATGTTTGTAGAGCAATTATCTTTGACAAAATTCTTGCCAAGAGTGCAAGCAAGACCTCCATAGTCACTGCCTTCCTTCTCCTGGGGATTTGTGCATTCATCCCCAACAATGTCTACATAGAGTTGCCCTGCATGTGGAGGTAAAAGACCCAGTTCTGCTCTGCACAGCTCACTGTGCAGTAGAGGCACAGTGAAGAAATCAGGTGACCTCACAGGAACGCATCAGGGTGTTTGCTGGGGGCTGGAAGCGGATGCTGTTCCAGGATGGTCTCTGACCCAGCCTGGACAGGGCAGGACTAGCACTCCACTTTCAAAGGGAACTAAAGGGACAAGACATATTTACGCTAAAATCTGATTCAACTGAAAATTGGATTCTGAAAAACTTTGATCTTCCACTTACCTGAGCATTTCTCTTCTGATAAGATCAAGAAGATTATTAATAAATAGGAATTTAAAAATATATTTTAAAAGTGTTAGCATTAGGATGACTTGCATAATTCAGAGTAGTATTTCTAGTGTGTTACATTACAAAATCATGTAGGGTTAAAAATACAACTCAAGACAGAGGATGGATTTAATGTAATGCTATGAAATGCTTTGTAACAGTTTCATTGCACATTGCGACTTATCTACTTGGATTTAGACTTAACCTTCTGCATGTATATAATCAGTTTCCCCCCTACTATTTACTAAAAAGGCTATCTTTCCTCCAGTGTATGTTTTGGCCCTTTTCTCAATAGTCAAATAGCTATCTGTGCCTACAGTTGTTTCTAATTTCTCTAGTTTGTTCTATTGATCCACAAGCCTGCTTGGTTTTTGTTGTTGTTGTTGTTTGCTTGCTTGCTTTTTGTTTTAATGTATTTAGTACAGGGTCTCATTATGCAGCTCAGATTTGTAGTGATCCTCCTGTTTTCAGCCTCTCCATTACTGGGATTACAGGCATGCACCACCACTCCCTGTCTTGGTGGCCTGCTCAGTGAGCCCGGAGGCGGGTTCAGTGTGGCATGTGGCTCTGGGGATCGAATCCCTGGTTCCTGTGCTTGCCTAAGCAGGCTCTTAGTCTGCTGAGCTATCTTGCTGACCCTCACATGTCTGTTTTTGTGTCAGGACTATGCTGTTTTAATCACTGTAGCCTTATACTATATATTTGAATCTAGAACTGTGATGACATCTGCTTTGCTCTGTGAAAAATGACATTGATATTTGACTGGGGTTGCATTAGTTTTATAAATATAGGTATTTTCATTGTGTTGGTTCTGCCAATCCAAGAACATGAATGTCTGTCTATTTTCTTTCTTTCTTTCTTTTTTTTTTTGGCGGAACCAGGGATTGAACTCAGGCCCTCGTGATTGCCAGGGAAGAGCTTATTCCCCTGAGCCATTTCCCCGACCAATGTCTTTCTGTTTTCTGACATCTTTCTTGATTTCTTTTTTTCAGAGTGATATACTTTTCATTGCATGCATCTTTCACTTTCTTAGTTAATACCTAAATAGTTAATTTTTCTTTTAATGCTACTGTGAATGGTATTTCTATTTGACCCAGCTTTCTTCCCCAAAGAGTTAAAAATCATCATATTACAGGGATACTTGCTAGTTAATGATTATATCAACACCATTTATATTAGCTAGATCTTGGAAACAGCATGAGTATCCTTATAAGATGAATAGATAAGGACAATGTGGTATTTATATGCAGTGAAATACTACATTTACATAAAGAAAGACAAACTTGAGGCATGCATAGGTAAATTGATGCCATTTGAGAACATAATGTTAAATGAAATAAGTCAGACATACATGCTCAAATATTACATGATTTCTCGTATATGAGGAAAAAAATATATATATTCAAATAAAGAACAAAATAAAAGAGATGAATAGGAGCAAGGAGAAGCTAAAGTACTTCCCCAAATTGCACAACCTATAATTTCAAAATATTTTAATGTATATGCTAATTAGTTTCATTGCTAATACAAGTTAGTCTTAGTTCACCAAAAAGAAAGTTTTGTGTTATTTCCTGTTTATTTCTTTTTGCTTGTGTTATTACCTGTTTCTTACCTGTCACTACCTATTTTGTATTATTACCTGTTTACTTCTAAAAGATAAGAATCCTTTTGATTTATATCTTGTACTCAGAGTAACTACTTCAAAGATAACAATACATTGTGTTAATTACTGTTATTCTCTCATTGTTTTATTATGAAATTTTATTTTTTCATAAAATAAAAAAGTAAAAAGAAGATGCTAAGAAGTAGAGGGATAGGGGCTGGGAAGGTGGCTCAGTGGAATAAGTGCTTCCCTGGCAAGCACAAGGACCTGAGTTCAATCCCCGGTTCCGCCAAAAAACCAACCAACCAACCAAACAAACAAACAAAAAGAAAAAGTAGAGGGATAGATCTTTCTCAAATGGGAAGATGATCAAAAGAGGGGAGGGAAAGGGGATGAAAAATGGGATTAAGATGTGCTGTGTGCATGGGTCAGCTCCATGCAAGGACTGTAACCACTGCATACTCCAAATTTGTACTAATAAAAATCTTTTTTATTTTATTTTTATTCTTCAGGATGCCTGGGTTCTGAGACTTTGTGCTTGCCATACAGGTGCTTATGCTGCTGAGCTATTTCCCCAGCCCAATAAAAACTTTTCTTAAAAGATAACTGAATCTATGTACAGTTTTGGGATACTATCAAAGAAAAATATTTAAAATTAGCTGAATAGATTATGGAATATTCTTACTATTCCAGCTACATAAATGCAGGAGGCTTGATTTTCTTTGTATATTTCAACTAACACAACATACAGCAAGGTATTGAACACAGAAATGGAGAGAGCTGTCTTTACTGAGTCAGCCATTAAAGACATTTGAAAATACACAAAACAGTGTCATTTTTTTATTTTTAAAAGTACAAGTTAATTTTCACAAAGTATTGTTTATTTTTAGCATTTAATTATTAGTTTAACATGAAATAATTACTATTTGCATTTTTTTTTACTACTGTGGTAAATTTCCTAGTTAAACTGCCACATAAACTAAGCTCTAAGCTTTCAACGACTTTAAGAATGTAAGGGGATCCTGGCATCAAGAAAACAGGGTAGTACTGGACTATACTAGGTAATGTATCACTAAGCTGGAAGAAAAGATTTTCATTTTGCTAATCATAGTCATTTTAAGTCTTCAGGACCTCTCCTTCTCCATGTCACTGTTGTCAAATACAGAATGTTTGAATTGGCAACGGTTTGTTATCTCCTCCCAAGTGAAGTCGATCTTCTTTGACAAAACCTTGTATGTTTCTGTGATATTGTTTTTACCATGAGGAAGATTAAATACTTACTGAGTCTGTCTTGTATAGGCTTTTATCCAGGGGTCAGGATACAATGGTAGTGAGGCTGATGCTGCCCCTGCTCTGGATTCATAGTCCAACAGGAGAATACATAGACAGTACTTACTGTCCCTAGATCCTGAGCATGTCACATCTACCCTCTCAATTTTATCATCACAACAATTCCCCAAGGTTATTATGAATGTTCCAATTTTCTATAGAAGATAACTTAAGCCAGGGAGTTTATAGAGTTGCCTGTACTCACTGAGGGCCCAAGCTAGATAACTCACAAGATCCTCTCTGGGTATCTTCACAAGTGCTGTGCATCCACCCGTAAATTTGGTGAGCCTGGCTGCAAAAAGATTGTGGCTGCAGATTTTTTCAAGGCCATGCTCATGGTCCCCAGTGCTGTACCCAAGTGCCATGGTCTACCAACACTGTATCCAAGTGCCATAGGCCACCAGGGCTGTCCTCACACACCATGAACAACAAAGACTGTACCCAAGTGCCTACAGACTACAAATTCTATACCCAAGAGCCATGAATAGGCAATGCCATCCCAAGCACCCATGTACCACCAACACTACCCAAATGCAGATGCACCACCAGTGCTGTACCTTAATGCACATGGATAGCAACACTGTATCCAAGTGCCACGGATTGCTTGCACTGTACCTAAGTGCCATGGAGCACTAACTCTGTACCTAAGTGCCCGTGGAGGACCAAAGCTGTACCCAAGGGCCCATGTACCATCAACAATGTACCCAAGTGCTCACTGACCATCAGCGCTGTAACCAAGTGCTCATGGACTGCCAACACTGCATCTGTTGTAGTCAGGATTTTTAAGGGAAACAATTTAATAAAGGATGCATAATTCATAGGATTGTTTTATAGTTGTCACGCAATGTCAAATACAAAAAGGTGCAGAAAGTCTGTCCACACTAGAGATCCAAAGAATTCAGCTGGGGGCCTGGATCCCATGGCGGTGTCCTGGATGAGTCCAGATGAAGGCCTAGAGCCCAGGCCAGGGCTCCAGGAGGCCAGTGGAGCCCCACAGCCCATGACAATGTTTCATGCAAGTGTGTTTCACTGATCTGTCCTCTGAAGGCCCACAATGAGGTGAGGGAAACTAGAAAGTCTGTGCCAGCAGGATGAAAGGTATGTGCCAGCAGACTGAGGGACTGCCAACAGAGCCAGGAAGCAGTGCTCAAGGTAAGGCCCAGAGCTCCCTTGCAAAGTGCCACAGCCACCCTCAATGACAGCAAAGTCCCAAGTTCCTCCAGTGATGAGAACAGCTGAGTTCATATCACGAAAACCAGTGCAACAAGCTTCTCCAGAGGAAACAATAGCACCACCTCTTCCTCTCCAGTTTTCCATTTTTGTGTTGTTGACGGCAATCCTTACATAGACCTTCCACACCCAGTACCACACTGACTCAGTTGTAACACTCTGAGTGTGTGTTACATAACTCAAGAGGGCCACCTGTTGTCAACCCACTACAGTGCTCAAGTGCCATGGACCACCATCACTGTACCCATGTGCCACTGACTATCATAGCTGAACCCAAGTGCCCAAGAGTTTATCCCTGAGTTGGTACCCTCCAGCTGATGATTCCCTAATGAATTAGCACAGAAACCAAATTTCCTTTTCCTTTGAATGAATTCTGGGGTATACTTTCCATGTCACATCTACCTAAAGATCAGATTGAGGTGACCTTCTTCTGAGATCATATGTTTTCTTTCCCTCCCCTCACATGTTTCTCACATGTTTATTTTTTCTCCTAGGAATTTCTCAATTGGTGAATCATTTGAACTTCAACTTTTAGCTGAAGGTCTCCTTCTGGCAAAAGTCAGGATTTGCATCCAGGGCCATATGACTCGAAGATGTGTGCTTTTACCCAGAACTCTTGATAATCTGTGCTCAGTGTGTTGGTGTGAATTCTCTGACAAGTTGGTCTGTCTAGGGAAAGGTTCTGTGTTACCATACTTCTTATTTTGCTTCATTCAAAGGTGTCTCTTTATTTCAAGGATAGGTATTCTGCACCCATTGGAAAAATTCCTATACAGAGGAAAATTCAACTAGGTCCTTGTGCTTATTTTAAACCAATCCACTTAGTATAAGTACACATACAGGTGTAGTCAGCTTTCATTGGCTCACTCACATCAAATAAAGATAAATGAAGATCAATGTGCTCTTCTTCCCTTTGCCCATGTTGGCAACAGATAAAGTGATGGAGAAACAGCAGGTTGACAACCACTTTGACAACAAGATTTCTAAGCTGTCACTATCCGAGACAGAAGAAGCAAGAATAAGCATTCTGGGCATGTGATGGTACCATTCCTGCCACTCTGATCTCTACCTTCTGGGAACACAGAGTCAGAGCTGCTTCTCTTCAAACCCTTCACTACCTTATTGTGTTTTTCCCTGGTCCTGGCATCAGTACACTCCCTTCCCTCAGTTGCCTTTATAGAATGCACTCTGGGTCCCAACTATCAGTTTCCCCTCATGTTGTCTGATCCTGAGTACCCCCAAGGTTAGAATTTCTGGGAAGCAACAAGAGCACATAGCCCCAAAGCAGTCTTCCATCAAGACATTTCTGCAAAAATGGTTCTCCTCCTGCCACTGAACTGTTTATTTCTTTAACTAACCAGGGATGAGATAGTCCATGGGCATTTTGACTTGGAGCCCCAGAATTTAAATATGTATGAAAGGTTGGGAGTTTAAAAAAGCCTTTAGATTAATCCAATTCTTCTAATACCTAGGGTCACTGTGTGTGTAGGGGAGTGAATCTTAGTACAAAATTTTGAAGGAGTAATTTTGTCCTAGGATGTGGGCTTTGAGTCTGTTACCAAGGTGCCATGAGCTGATCTACTCTTACCCCTCCTTTACTCTTTTTCTTCTTTCCGCCACAACACAGACACCATGTTTTCTTACTTGGCCCTTCCCATACAGACTTTAGGATGTAGACCATGCTTCAATTTAAGGGAGAATATATCCATTTGAAGCTTAGGCAGTCTAGGGCACATGATCTGTGCCTCTCCTCAATAATCTGATGGCAGTACTTTGCTTCTTTTCCCACTACCAGGTATGTCTGTTGCATTTCAAGAGACACTGAGCATATATGTTGAAATTCCATAAATCATGTAGTTCTACACTTGGAAATGTTTTATGGCAGAACTGGGCAAAAAAGCGAGAGGAGGATTCATCAGGAACTAGCGAAGTCGTAATGAAAGTAAAATGTGAAATCGCACATTGAAAACTTCTGTTGATGTCCTTCCTTGTCCTGTCTTCTCTTATCTAAAAATACAGACATTTGAAATTTCTTGAGGAGCACCAGAATTTAAATATGTATTCTTAGTTGGAAGTTAAAAAAACTTAAATTAATCCAATTCTTGCAGTATCTAGGGTCCCTGGCTGTGTAGGGAAATGAATCTCAGTACTAATTTCTGAGGAGTAAGGGGACTAGTGACCAGCTGGATCCTGGGGAAAGCTTGAGCTTGTACACAACCTTCAGCACAAATGTGTCCTCAAACCTTGGGACTGGAGAATACATACAATGCTTAGTCGTTTGCTGATTTGAATATGAGACATCTTTCAGAAGAGATATTCCATTTCATTATGGCAATGGTACAACTGATGGCATCCCATCCTTGAATTAATCTCTCCCTTCTTCCACTGCATCTACATTTTCTTGAAGGAATGAGATCTTGATAAAAATATGTCTAATCTAAACACCTATGACCGACTTACAAAGTTCTATGAAGGCACAGAGCATCTCTCTTTTGCACATGTTGTATCAATGTCTGCTCTTGAAACTTCCAGAACTGTGGGTGGGCTCTGTCATTTTGATTCCCATTTTAAAGGGCCTGACATGATTATTGCTTCTCCTGAGTGTCATGAAGCCTCCCAAGAAAACTACAAGAAAAGAGATGCTCAAAACTTGGCCAAGAAAAAGATCCATTGAATGAAAAAAGCAATGAGCAAGGTGAAGCTGAGGACAAGCACAACCATTCATCTTATTTGACAAAGTTTCTGATGACAGAGTCTGTAAGGAGGTCCTCAGCTACTTGACCAGCTTTGGTCTTTGAGAGACTCAAGATGTCTGTTCCTGGAAGTAGCTCCTAGCTTTAAGGCACAGAGTTCAGTAATTTACACCATAAATATCCGTTGGGAGATGCCCAGCTGATGCTGAAAATGCACAATTAGGTCCTCTCCACTGCACAACTAGAATAAGCAAACTTGATGAAATGAGACAGAGGAGGGGGGTGAGATAGTCTTCTGGTTTACGAACTTAGTTCAGACTTTGTGCTACCCATAAAATATTGGGCACCCAAGAAGGTAGAGTTCCACTATAGCTGAGAGACTATACTGACACTTATGGGTTAGACAATACAGGCACAAGAAAAGGGTGGGAAGACTTGGTTTACCTCACAGAGCCCTTCCACATCCCAGAGAGGGTCTTGCTGCCTTCTGTCCTCCTCTTGTTCCTGTTCTTTTTCTACGTCCTGCAACCCTCCACTCTGGTAGAAGGTAAGATTGGGTTTAGTCCAACATTTTAATTTTTTTCTGCATTTAAATCTTTACTTAGGAAAAGAAAAAAAAAGCATTATGAAGGATTGAGGGGGCACTGAGGACACAGAAAGAAAACTTCATAAGCAATATCTGAGTAAGACCAGCACCATCTGCAAATGCCTAAGCCAAGAGCATAGAGCTGTGGACACCACTTCTGGCCCATTTCGGTTAACCACTATGTCCCCTGAGACTGGTTTTCATCCTAATATGGTGAAATATGCCAAAAGCAAGTAAATTCTCTGGTGGATTTAAAAGATGTAACTGAATCCCATGGAAAGTTACCAGATTTTCTAAATGATTTATGTGGCAGAAGTGTGGTCCTATTTGGATGAACTTCTTGCTGTCCCACAGACAAAAGAAAGTAAAACATTCAATATATTCTCACCAAGTATCTCCAAGAGCATGGCTCTGAAAAAATAAAGACTTGCTAGGACTAGGCATGGTGGCACATGCCTGTAATCCCAGGCTGAGCCAGTAGAATCACCTCAAATTCAAGGCCAGCCTGGACTACATAGTGAGCACCTACAAATAAACTACATAGTGAGGCCCTGTCTCAAAAAACAAAAATAAAAAGTCATACTTTCTAAAAAAATAGTTTAGAAATTAAAATCAAAATTTTATATTGAGAGTTATTACATTGTCAATTTTTTGTTGATACTATAAGCAAAGTCTTTTTTTTTGGGTTAGTGTGACATGTAATTGCTCATAAATAGAAAAAAGGTGTGTAAATGTGGCCTTCATCTAAGTGTTACCACATTGGATAGAAATTTGAAGTCCCCCATATTTATACAAAACATTTAAAAAATATTAGATAAAGGTTAGAAGCTGGAAGCCACAAGGAGAGAATGCCTCTACAACACAAGCCCTGGCTTCCCCAAAGACATGCATACAGTATGTCTTAAAAGTTGAAGTTCAGTGACTCTCAAAAAGAGCATCTTTTCCATCTTCAGACCCATTCTAATCTGAAGTTACAGACAGGAATTCTACTGGGTTCTGTTGACATCTCAGGGACCCTGGAAAAGCCCACAGAAAATACCCTTGTCAACCATTCACTGTGAAGAAGCCAAATAATTGTCTGATATGTTTTATTAATGACTGAAGAGAAATCTTATGCTAGGGAATAAGAAAAATGTTCTAATATAAATCTTGCTTTTCAAAGGCATTGGCACCTGGAGATTATCAAAAAATGTATTCAGGATATCAAGGAAAGGGAAGGTTTATTTTTAAAAAGCACAGGGCTTGGGAAGATGCAAACAGGATTGGAGAAATCATCATGTTCTGTGCTCCAGCGCAGGGACACTGGGGGACTGCACTGCATTTGCCTCTTCTTGGTTCACTGTCAGAGGAATCCCTTCATGGGGTGAAATAAACAGCCATCCAAGGAAGGAAGCTGGGTGACAGGGAGCTCATAGCCACTCTTCCCAGTTCAGAAATTCAGTCCTTAAAAGACTAGGTTTATATGGCTCAGTAGAATAAGTGCTTGCCTGACAAGCACAAGGGTCTGAGTTCAATCCCTGGTTCCGCAAAAAAAAAAAAAAAAAAAAAGACTAGGTTTTTATATTGTTTCAAGAAACTGATTAAAGACAAGGAAAAGGACATAGCCATATCACATGTGCATTCCCCTTTGCAATCTTATGGTTCTAAGGTCTAGAACATCTTATGGAAAGACTTCCACAAAGATCTGCTTGAAGAACATCCGTAATCATCAAGAAGAGATGTTGTCAGATGGTGTGACGTCTGATAATTGCAAGCTCTTTCTGCCATGCCCAAAGAGTCGGCAGTGCAACCAGTAAACAGTCAAATGCAAACATTAATTTAAAGTACAGTAAGAAGAAGAAAGAAGGAAGAAGAGAGAACTAAGGAAGAAAAGAGTGAAGAAAGGAGAGGAACAGGAAATGTCCTGCAAGCACAGGAGCACAGCAGGACAAGAAGACTGAAGTGTGGCAAAGCCAAGAGCTGCTGCTTTTTATATCCTTTCAGATGGAGAATCTCAGAAGGTGCTCTGCTCATCATGCTGGCTGTAATTAACAGGTCACACTCAGGATCAGGTTTCATAGGTACATCCTTTCCTAGCCTCTGCAATGGGTACGCATATTAAGCAGGTCACATCCTGTTTTCCAGCCAGTCTTCCATGGCCCTAATCTTCTACCTCTGAAAGAAATAAGGTCTGAACTTGGGCAGTGATAATTTCTTTTCTAGTGACTAATTAATCCAGTTCAGCAGACTATGTGCTTTGGTTTTTAAGTAGTTTATCAAAGGAACTGCAGGAAATGGTGCTTCAGCATTTCAGAACTAGAAATAATATCATATTGGCTCAAGAAAGAAAACCCCTAAAGCAATATAAAATATACCAAATTCAAGTTTTAAAGGATATTTGAGCCAGAGAAGAAAACTAGGGGATGTTGATTATTGAGGGAAGGAATGGGGTGTGTGCGTGTGTGTGTGTGTGTGTGTGTGTGTGTGTGTGTGTGTGTGTAGGAAGACCAGATGTTCAATTCTCACCATCAAGGTTTTTGAAGCCAACAATATATTGCTGACCCAATCATGCATGATAAAATGGGCAGCGATCCTAGCAGTCAGCAGTGAGCTGACCTGTTTTAGGAGGAAAATAATTTTAAAGCAGTAAAATGAGACT
Organism: Octodon degus; assembly: GCF_000260255.1. Lineage (NCBI taxonomy): Eukaryota > Metazoa > Chordata > Mammalia > Rodentia > Octodontidae > Octodon > Octodon degus. The sequence continues at coordinate 662,087 of NW_004524906.1, forward strand.
GCACATTTCACTTTGTGATTCTGATTATTTATACCTTAAAATGAATAACTGCATGAAGATCTTATAGTTTCTTATTGAAAGAAGTGTTGGGGCTGGTGAGATGGCTCAGTGGTCTAAAGCACCTACTTAGAACAAGCTAAGCTAAGCAAAGCGACCGCGGTTCAATCCCCCAGCACCACATGCCAGCCAGCCCCGCCCCCTGGTGGGCTGAGCTGGCCACACACACACACACACACACAAAATAAATAAATAAGGCTATCCTTCATCAAATTGCCATTAAAAAAAAAAGAAGTGTTAAGCACAAGGAATGTCTTGACTTAACAAGGCTGTCAAAAGAAAATGGAATTTTGTGAGATAGATGGACATGAATTTCATTCAGTAGGTAATCTGACCCTCATCAAGATGCTCTCAATTATGCTAAATAAAACAGAACTCTTCACCTTATTCCTGCCTATATGGCAGCCTATTCTTCTTTTAAGAACTGATGAATATATGTTTTTCTTTTGAGCCATTTTCCGAGTTTATTGTTAGAATTAATAACTTTTCTGATGTCCATAGATAAGCTTATATGCTGTCTTCTAGCTTTTTTGTTTGTTTTATTTTTCAGCACTGGGCATGGAACCCAGGGCCTCACAAAGGCTAGGCAAGTGCTCTACCACTGAGATACATTCCCAGCCAATGGTGTCTTAACATGACAAATTTTGTAGGTATGACTGTCTAATGGCATAATTTAAAGTTTGCATTATATTCACTTTTGATTTGACCTTGAAATTACTAAAAAGAAGAAAAATGACTTTTGTGAGGGCATGAGTCCAATTGAAATCTTGCAAGATTGGAATCGTATAATGTTTGAAGGTTGTGCTCTATCCAAAAGCCTTCTGTGGTCTGGGAACCCCAGCAATGATTTTCTATCCAAGTCGTATTTGGATAAACCAATGGATAATGAAATGCTCTGTGCTTCCAACCAGCCTGATCTTGTTCAAGACTGAGTCCAGTGTGTTCTCTTCTCCCACCCTTTACAATACCAGCTGTTAGGAGGGTCATTTGAGCATTGAGCCCTGTAGAGATTTTACTGCATTGGCCAGATAAAACCACAGAAGCTGTCAATTTTATATTAGGTTTTAAAAAGTACATACCAATTTTTTTCCTTTTTTGTAGTCAAAATGTATAGTTTTTTCTAATGGCAAAGAGAAAATTAATTATTCCAAGTAGAAATAATCTTGTTTTATTTTTTTCTGTCCTCTATTCAAGATATGATTATTTTGCTATTTTCTTAGCATGACCTCAGCATAAACTGTCATTTTCCAGCTGAGACTTTGGCAACTTTAGTAAATACATGGTAAGTTTCTGTTGCCCCTTGTTGATCTAAACCTTTGTAATCCTAAAAATGATTCACTCTCCATGGCTGGGGTTCATTTATGCCTGCAGCTTAACTTGACCTACCTCTGTCACCCAACATACTTGGAAATGAGGCTTCTAAAACTGGTAAGCTATACTAAAAGGTCAGTGATCTTACACTGAGCAAAAAATTATTTTCAATCAAAAACATATTAAAAATGTAGCCTGATGTGTGCTTGCTATACTGCCTAGAATGGACTTTAACATATTTAAATATAAGCTTCTAAGTGACACCAGTATGAATCTACTTTCATACCCTCAAGGGGCCTCTTACTGGACACACCCAGGAAGGGTAACTGGAGGGCATAGGAGAGACTAATCAAGGTGTAACCACATGCAAGCACCAGCCCAGTGCTCTAACAGATGCCCCCTGATGCTGCTAAGATCTCCACTTAGTCTTGGATTCGGCCATGACCTGTCTGACAGTTAACTAAGATCAACTGTTAAATTCTGTGGCTTCTGCCCCAAGCCAAACCTCTAAGCCAACTCCTTGTTGAGGTGTCTCAAGCATGGCATGATGTTTTCTTAAACCTACTCAAGCACATTCAATGATACTTTTCTGCCTGAAAATCGTTTTTGGTTGCTATGTATAACTGGGCCAGACACTTTGCTCCCACTGTAATGTACTTGCTGGTACTGAGGGTATGACAAACCTATTGCTCTCATCTTCTTCTAAGAGAGTCTAGAGAAATCCACCTGAAAGAACTGGGCAATTGTCAATGACCAAGTGGGCATAGGTTCTCCTGAAACCATGGTCCTGAGCCAAGACATTCAGACAACTGCCTGCATCTTCTGTGACATCCTGAAGTTGCCCTCATTAGTAGCTGAGCTATGAGTTCATTTAAGCTCAAAGACACAATGGTGCTGGTCATTCTCCTACCCAAAATCTGTGTGGTCCTTGATTTCCAAAGAACTGAGTCCAACTCCTTTGTATTATTATTATTATTATTATTATTAGGCTTCATTTATTTTTATTTTTATTTTTTTAAATGACACTGGTTCTCCTTATGCAGTGCAGCCTGTCCTTGAGCTCACTGAGTAACCAATTTGGCCTCTAGCTCTCTTTGATCCTCCTGTCTCAGTCTCCTAGAGTGCTGGGATTAAAGATGTGCATCCAACTGACCCAGTGATCTGATGGACCAGATCT
>NW_004524906.1:673936-676418 GCF_000260255.1 Octodon degus
CCTCTGGTAAGATGATCTGTTCCTGGATTAGCTGTGTGGTTTTGACCCTAGTCTCACTGTGGGGACTTTCGCTGCAGGGTTTTACCTCAAGCCTGTATGCTAAGTGTGGGCTGGGTCTGGAGGGGTATGAGGAGCAGGGGTGAGAGAGCCCAGAAGCTCTCCCACACACTCACCAGTGTTGTGTTTTGGTGGGTCTGCAGGACTCCCAAGAGTGTGGCAGCAGTTCTTACTCAGATGGCAGGCTGTGCTGGGTCTGGCCAGCCGGTGGAGGTCCAGATAACAAGGGCAAAGGCCTCTTATGCGGTGGGTCTGAGCTTGGAGCAGCCGGTGGGCGCAGGACAGAGCAGATGCTCTTCCCCACACTCACAGGGCCTGGGGTTGGTCAGATATGGGGGGCCCAAGGCGCGGAAGTTCTCACTCAGAGGGCGGGCTGTGCTGGGTCTGGCCAGTTGGGGGAGATCTGGAGAATGCGGGGAAGTACCTCTCTCAAGCGGCGGGCCTGGGACTGGAGCAGTGGGCTGGTGTAGGATAGAGCAGAAGCTCTCCCCCACACTAGCAGGGCCTGGGGTTGGTCAGATATCTATTAATATTTTTTTAAGTTGAGAAGGATTTTTTTCTTTTCTTTTTTTTTTTTTTTAATTGGCTGACTCAGGCTGCCTTAAGGGTGGGTCTGGTAAGACATGAGGAGCTGGGGTTTGGACTTAGGTATCCTGAGCCTGACTGTGTTTACAAAAGCAGGCACTTAAGCAACTGAGCTACCTGGCAGGCTCTCTCCTTTGTCTTAAACAGAAGCCTGGCACATCTTGAATTTCCTACTCCCTATCACAACCCAAATCAGATCACTTCTGAAAATGGCCAGCTCTTGTACTTTGTTGTTTCCTTAATGTTGTTGATCAAATCCCATCCACCGAGAGAGGCATCCCACCTATTTGCTTTGGACAGTGTTCACTGCACCTTAGGCAGAGATGTAAGATAAAAAGGTATCAGAAGTCAGCTGTTTGGTGGGAGTCACCTGGTCCAAGAGCAATTCCAGTATAATTTGGTGAGCAATTGGCTACGTTCTGGGGGTAGGTTATATATAGCCACTGATGCTTTATGCTTTATAGCTGTTATCTTGCCCACCAAGCTAGCCTGAGCTGTCCCAGTGGTTTACCCTAAAATACAGGTACAGTGGAAGTGACACTGTCTTTCTGAGCCTTGTCTCTGAAGACCATGAACTCCTATGCTTTCTCCTGGAATCCAGTGCTGTATATATCAAGGCCCAGTGTGGCTCCTGGAGAGTGAGAAGTCAGTGGAGGAGGATGGACGTGACTTGGTGTCTAACCATGGTATTGCTGTGAGAGTTTTGGTTTTTATTTTCTGCACAATATGATGTTGTGACAATGCAGAGCCTTTCATACCTGGAGAGAGGGTTGGTTATTCATCTTGGCCAGTCCTGAGCTGTTTATTCCACCTCACTTGGCCTTCCCCATAAGAATCCCAGTGGCCGACTGGGCATGGTGGCATATGCCTATAAGCCTAGTGCTTGGGAGGCTGAAAACAGGAGGCTCACTATGAGTGTGATCTGGGTAGTGAGATACTGGAGACCCTGTACTAAATACATTTTTAAAAATCCCAATAGAGACCCAGGCCCAGACCTTCCCTTTGCTGCTGTCTCTGGATATGGACCCAAATCTGGTCCTTTCCAGGCAAGCTGTATTGTGTGGCATGTTCCCTTCTCTGGGGAGTGGTAAAGATGAAAGGCTGTTTTCCAGGTCAATAGCCTTTCTGAGTCCTCAGTCAATCACTTTTACAAATTACAATTCTGTGGGTATAAACTATAGGCCAATCACCAGCTGGTAGGACTCTCCAGTCTCAGTTCAGCCTTTCTGGATTGTGGCCTCTAGGAATGAGCTTGGGAGAGATTGGCAGGTCTTCCTGGGGGAGCTTAGAGTTGACTGTTGAATCTAGAGGAGACAGATGTTTGTGGTATAGGGACACAACTGTGTCCGTGGCAAACTCCTCCTGGTCTAGAGCACACCCTCTGGTTACCAGGTTCTGATTCTGTGGGGCCACATCACAGCTTAGTATCTTCCCAGCTAAGATAATTCTCATCTCTGGACATGTGCATGGGTGCTGTCTAGTGGAATGACCTCCTCCATTCTTCCACCACACTCAACTTGGTCTCCATGATCACCTTCTCTTCCTTCCTCTATTGCATATAAACTTTGGCTTCCTTGACTTCTCCTTTGAACCAGTTAGACCGTCTGCCCTCTTCCTCCTTCCTGAATTAAATAAAATCTTCACCTTGTGCTCATTCTGCACCTGTATGCAAGTCACACTGGAATTTATCCTGGAGATTATCTCTTACTATGGTTATTTAAAATCATCAAATTTGGAAGCACAAACATAGAGCAGTGGGGCCAGGGAGATGGCTCAGTGGAATAAGTGCTTTCCTGGCAAGCGCAAGGGCATGAGTTCAATCCCCGGTTCCACCAAAAAA
>NW_004524906.1:676583-688640 GCF_000260255.1 Octodon degus
GTGTGTGTGTGTGTGTGTGTGTGTGTGTGTGTGTTACAGGAAATGAACCCAGAGCTTTTGCATTGAGGAACAGATTGGACTCAAATGTGAAATTCTCTTGCCTCAGGCTCCTAAGTGCTGGGGTTTCAAGTGTGCACCACCTTGCTCAGTTGATAATGAAAATCTATAAAGGGGAATATTGGAAGCACAGCCCCAGGACATTCTGATCAAGAGGGAGCAGCTGGGTGGTGGGTTTGGTCATGAGTTTTCCTCATGGAACTTGCTTAGGTTGGTCCAAATCCTTCCAGGTACCAGATGAGCAAACATAGTGACATCTATTACTATTGTATCTCTAAGCCTCCTTCGTTTTCACGAACCAAATTCTGATTACTTCGAAAGATGGCAAATTACCATCTGAGACTGCAGAGTAGGGGCTCCTGACTGCCCACCTGACATTCATTCCCTCACTTCTAGGCACCCACTTGGTCTCCAGCTCCAGGGCAGGGATCCCAGCCGTGAGTCCAATCCAGGTCCTTTGCCAGCATCCTGACTGTTCGTGGCTGCCCACCCATGCAGCCCATGTTGGGAGACCCTGCTCTTTCCTCTTTCCTGTTTTCTCTTTCTTGCTGGGTGTGAATAAGAAACATGCAAATATATATTATTCCAGGTAGTGGTCTTGTATCCAAGAAGCAGAAACCCCTGGGGGCAGCTCTGATGGGAAGAAGCAGAGCCAGACTGAGCTGAGAGGCAGGAACCTGGCCTGGAGTCTGGGTGCACTGCCTGTAATCTAAACTGTGGCCTGGGCCCTGCTGATCTGGAGAGGAACCGACTTTGAATCTACACCAAGGAGACTCTGGGCTATGGCCATAAGAATGGGAAGGGCTGCTCCATTTCCCGTAGATTGTGTAAGGAAAGTGCCCTTCATCATCTGACCATCCTGGGATGATTGTTCCTTCAAAATCAGAACTAAAGTACGCTTGGGACACTGGCCTCTGGATTCACTGTCTGTAGTCATAATTCTGTCAAAAAATATATATATTTTTTCCTGCCAAACTGTTGAAATCACAATTTTAAAGTTTGGCAAAGGAATATTTTCCCATGAGAGATAACATTTTCTGAGTGCAACGTTTCCCCATAATATTATAAGATAATAGCCGCTGAAGCCTGGCTTCTGGTAACAGTGCCCTGTAAATATCAGCAAGGCTGGCACAGGGCGGGTGCTCCAGAGTTGGGCACTGTGTGGCCAGCTAAGGCTTGGCAGATGAGCCTGGAGCTGCCACACATGCTTCTGGACACAGTGGTGTCAGCAGGGATGAACCTGGTTGCACACACACATGCACGCACTCACACACATGTACACACATATCACACACCACACACATACAGCAGGCACTTGGCTACACACACACATGTACACATGCCACACACACCTACAAGTGCACACATAACAGGCACTTGGCTGCACACACACATGCACACACGTGCATATACCCACACCCATGCACCTACTCATGCACACACGCATAGTAAACACTTGGCTGCACACACAGAGCTTTTTATCTTTTGAAAAAATAGAACTAACAAAGCACCTGGTCAGTAGGGGGCGGCAGCACAGGCACTGACCATGCGTGAGTCTGACTTCTCTCCCTTAGGAACAGCAGCCTGCTTTAAGGTACGGGGCAGCACCGAGAGCTCATTGCGGTGAGGCTCGTATTTCTACTTGAGTTCTGAATAAGAGAATGGTGGGCAAACAATAAAATCAGGGAAAATGGCCAAGTTCCATGCTTTATTAGTGAAGTTGCAGAAGGATCATGTATGATTTTAGGGTGTCATGCCTTATTTGCTAATGAGACTTGCCGTCCTGTTCCTATCTGTCATGGTATCCAGGCAGGCTTGGGTGTCCTCCACTGTACCCAGGAAAACCTCCATCCCTGGTCGATGTCAGCTTGGAGCCTGATCTTGCATCTGGCCTGCCCACAACCATTCAGCCCCTAAAATGAAGTCTAAATTCCAGCCAGGGTTAAATGTAAAATCCAGTCTGTTGGTGCAATTCATTAAAAGATAATTTGCCCGTAAGAGCTACTTAACGTGTCTGCAGTATATTTTCTCTGTAGACAAAATCAATAGAGACAATCGATAAAAGGAATTATCGCAAATTTCCTGACAGCTCTGTGGTTGCTGCAGCTGGGAAGCCACAGCCAAGGGGCAGCCACCTTGTGGGGCTGTGCAGGTGGGTTTGTCACCCAGTCATGGAGACAGTCTAGACAGGCTGCAGCAGTGCCGGGCTGCGCCCTGAGAGGGCTGCCCGTGGCTCCTCTGCTGGCTCTGCACCGGTGGTGCTGGATCTCAGCCCAGGCCTGGGCAGAGAAGGGCTATGCGAGGCCTGGAGTCTGGGCTCTGCTGATGCTCACTTGTGTTCTCCGGATCCAGGAGATTGTGCAGGACCAGGCACAGGAGCCCAGGGAGGCTGAAGCAGGCTCCTTCTCCAGGTGGCCACACCAAATGGGTTTGTCCCTGTTTCTTGCCTCCCCCTCAACAAAGCCTCATAGCCCCTCATGGGATGACAGCACCCAGCAGGGCCTGCATGGAACAGGACGGGGCTGTCCTGGAGCCGGACACAGGGACAGCTCCCTGCCCACTGTCGGCAGCACAGGGGAGACCATGACCATGATTACAGACTCCTGTTCCCTATTTTCTCATTTCCTTCCTTTCCTTTTGGTTATTCATTGCCATACTTGGGACCAAATCCAGGACCCTCACTCTGAGCTACATCACCAGCCCTTTTCCACTTTTTTAGCTTGAAACAGGGTCTTACTCAGTCACTAAGTTGCAAAGGCCAGTGTTGATCTTGCCATTCTCCTGCCTCAGCTTCCCAGAGTGCTGGCATTACAGCTGTGTACCTCCTTGCCTGGCCCTTGCTCCCCTAATGCTGAGTCCACTTGCAGTGGGATGAATCTCCCGGGAAGCTGGGTTAGAAGAGAATCAGATGTTCTTACTGTTCTTGAATGTTAGGAATTTTGTTCACAGCAGCTGTTGCTGACTGGTGCTATTGTGACATCAACATTAGAGGGGAGAAATGTAGACGCGCCCAGGGGACTCTGTGTGGGAGAGGCAACGGCTGGCCTCGTCCCTTATCAGACCCCACAGCCCAACACTTAAGCATTTCCTGGGAAGTCTCTAAATTCACCTGGGTTCCTAGTCAAAGATACACAGATCCTTTCCTCAGTTCACACAGGTTCCACCAGGAACTTAGAATAGGATCCAGGGATCTCCCTGTGAAGGCAGTGGCCCAGGTTCCCTAAGTGACACATGCAGTCCCTGTCCTGAGCCCTACCTTGAGAGTCCCTGTTCTGTGCCATCGCCTCCTCAGTCACCTGCTTCTCAATGTGTACTCTTTCCCCAGCACTCCTGTGTCCCAACAGCATTTGTATCACTCCTGCCTTAGCCCAGGGCCACATGGGTTGGACCTGTGTCTGCTATGGCACAAGGGCACAAGGTCCTGGTCATTTGGGATCTAAGGCTGAGACATGAAGACAAGCAGGAAGCATGTGGTAGAAATGGCCTCTTCACTGCCCTGGGGCAGTACTGGGTGCACTGGCTGGCCATGGGTGAAACATGGGTTAAGGTATCCCTTAACCAACTGCCCAGCCATGCATTACTTGGTGTTCATGCTGGAAAAAGAGTGAGTGAGCCATCTGTGAGCCTGTGCCTAGCAGACAAGGGACAGGTGGAGAAAACCATGCTCACGTTCATTTTGTATTTCCAGGGGAACCACTTCTTCCCTGTCCTAAGCTCTCCACTCTGCCAGTGAGACCCTTCTTACAATATTGTAAGAAGCCATAAAATCAAAGTTCTGAAATTTTCTCAAGAATTTCATTGTTAGTAATCAAAAAATCAAGCCTGTGATCTCATAAAAATTCATTGATGTTTTCATTTATGAACCCATAAAGCAGATGAAAGTTGGAAGCTACCTAATGCTTTCTGTGTAGCTCATCCAGGTTGTCCAGATTTGGAGAAGAAACTAAGGAACTGACAGACACAGGTCTTAGGGGTGGCTGTGGAAAAGTTCTCACCAGACGCACATCTCTCTGGGGCATGGAGAAAAGCCCAGAACCCACAGGTGGCATTTCCAGCCTCTGTCCCTGTCCACAGAGCCTCGGGTCCTTCAGAGGCTCTTCCCCTCCCACACCTGTTTCTGCAGCCCTTTCTCCCTGAAATGCCGTCTGATCTTTTCCCTCCACCCAGAACCTATTCCCCATCACTGTCTCCAGCACGTGGGATTCACCACTGGGCCTCACTCTCTGCTTCCACAGTACTATACCCTGAAGACACTTCTGTGTGGTTGTGTGGCCAGCTATTCCCCATCTCCCAAATATACACAGAATGTCCTGAAAGCAGAATCATGTCTGATTTATCTCAGTTTTCCAGGATGAATCACCTTGCCAGGCACAGAATAAATGCTCATTAAGTGCTTCTTCAAGGGGTCAGAGGATGAACCTACATAGTCCTGGGCACTCAGAGCAAAAGATGTCATCTTGACCTTGACCTCAGAGAAGTCTGAGGGAGGAAGCCCATTCAACTTTCTGTCAGCTTTCCCAGGGCCTGGTCTCCCCTGGGTTTAAGGAATGTAAACACTGAGCTACAATTCAGATTCCTTTCCAGACAAGTAACTTTTCCTTCCATAAAACAAGAAGGAAGGAAACTGACTCTGTGTTGGGGTGGGGGTTGAGGGTATGGGGAGTGTGGGGGCTGTGCTGGGCTGCAGAGAATAAGTTTGTGGCTGCCCTGGTTATTTGGGCAATGACTACTCCCAGGGTGGGGATCCATTACTTAAGGCCTATCTCCTTTGGGAGGAGAATGTTTGAAGTCTTTCTTCCCTGAGAAGGAAGACTAACACTCAACCTGTCTTGGATAAGAAAACCCCAGGCTCCCACAGCAGGGCTACCTCTGCCTGCCTCAACACAAAGGCTGGAATTGAGCTGGTGTCAGCCTCCCCCAGGGGGCTGGAGCCAGGCCCCAGACTTGCTTATCCAGCCTCAGGCCAGACAGCCCCCACCCCCTGATGGGCGCCTGCTCCCTGTCTTACAGCAGTAGCTCCTCATTCCTAAGCAACTCCCCTAACAGAAGCTTCAGGCAGTGAACCTTTATGGGGGTACCAGGAGATTGGGGTGGTACTGGTAAGAGGTTTATAAGAGGGAGTTGGGAGAGAATTTTGTGCTGTAAATAGGATGAGCTTTGCTCATCTCAGTGGGATGCAATGGGGAGAAAAGAAGTAAAGACAGGGTGAGAAGAGAGTGAGATGTGAGGAAAGGGCCTCAGTCTTCACAGGGTCCTGTCTGGTGATGCAGCTGGAGATGTATGATCTCCTTTCATCCACCCCATACTGAGACTCTAGGTGCCCCTAGGTACTTACTCGTCCATGCCTCACAAAACTGACTCAGAGGGATGGAGGCTGCTCAAGGCCACAAGGCCAGGGGTACTGGAATGGGGTGTACAGTCTGGGAAGGTGAGGTCACAGAGCCAGCGGTTTGGGGCAGCACAACCAAGGGAGTATGGGAGATATGGCCAGGGGATGTGAGGGCGGGGATACATGGCCAGAAGATGTGGGGGCCACACAGCCAGGGGAGCTGGGTGCCGTGAAATGAATACAGCCTGTGCCACATGAGCAAAGATCAAGAGGGGGAAGGTAGGTAATGGAAACAAAAGTGAGTTTCGTTACAAAAGTGAGTTTTGTTAGAAAAGTCTAAAATCAGGTCAGCTTAAGTTTCCTGAGAGCCTTTTCTGCCAAGCATCACTCCATTTAATCTTTATAAGATTTCCATAGGAAACTTCCACAGGAAAGGAAGAACGCAGAGGGGTCACTCCAGCTGCCTGCACCAAGAGGGCTTAGTGTGGGGCAGCAGGGATGCCAAGCACTGGCAGGGAGGATTTTACAGAGGCAGACACTACTTTTATAGGAGCAGACATTTAGGAGGCGTTGCTATCTTTTAAACTTATGGGGTCTTGGGCACAGTGAATACAGAGGTTATTGCAATCTTGTGGTTGAAGGACAGAACAAACAGGAGCTGTTGGAACATTGCAGTTACAAAATAAAGTGAGAACAAAACATTACATGAAGGGCAGGGCTTGGGATTGAGCCCTTGGAGAGAAGAGGGGGTCCAAGGTCTATTTTTCTGTTTCAAGAACATGGGCCTTTAGGTCCAACAGAAGTTAGACTGATTGGAAGATGGAGGCTAAGACCTTGATATTATGTTTGCTGTATTTGCTTTAATTTGTGGTCATCCAGCAGTAACTTCTATTGGTTCCACTTTCCTGCCATGCTGTCAATTCAGCTGTTTCTTATCACCCTCTCCTGAACCACCTGTCACTCTCTTCTCTGATCTCCTCCCTTTGTCCTGGGTGCTCTGTACCCTTACCCAGCAGCCAGAACAATCCTGCCAAATCTTTGTCCATCTCTTCTGAACACCCAGGGCTTCAGCCACTTCCCTTCTTGCTCACAGCAAAGTTCTCACAGCAGCCTCATCCTGTGCTGGATGAGACCTCAGGGCACCCACACCCTCCTCTTCTCTTCCTCTGCTCCTTTTCTCCCCTGCCTGATCCCCCTCAAAAAGCACACATCAGTCTCATATCTCTGCACTTTGTATATCTCTCATGGCACAGGATGCAGGCATGGGCTTCCTCCAAGGTTACGATGCCATCTTCTCTCTGAGTTCTCCCCTGAGCATCCCATTCCAAATCATCTCCACCACCTCATCTCTGTTTTATTTTTGTACTGTTGATTGCTCTTCCTTTGTATTTGTGTTTATTGTCTATATTTCCCAGCTAGAATCGAAGCTTCACAACAGCAGAGATAGCTAGTCTTTTCCCTTGCTGTGTTACCTGTTTTTCTATAGGTGCCTGGTCTATCACAAAGCCTCAGAGAGAAGGCTTCATTGCGGCCTGGAAGCACTTGCCTGCCCATTTCCATTTTGTTCTCATGGAGACAACCACTGCGCAATTCTTGCCTCTGCTGAAGTTTTGTTTAAGAGCAGAACTCCTGGTCTGCCCTGCTCTAGCTTGGGAATGCAGAATGATCAATGGCTTGGACAAAAGTTTAATGAAAGTGGAAGGATGCAGGAATCCTAAGAGCAAGCTCTTCTGCTGGCTTTGCAGAGGCCCCAGGAGGCAAGCGAGGGCGTCCTTCTCAGTCATCCCTGGCAGAGGCCCATTAACATAGGATGTGTTTAACTTTATGATGCACGTTCAGTAGAACCCATGCTGTGAATGCTGGGTTTGATCTGCACCTACATTCATGACCCCGAGTAAGAGACTCCTGCATTGTCAGGAAAGAGCAGGAGTTGCTACTCTACCAGCCACAGATCAGGAGTGGAGACACTGGCTTTATGGCATCCTGCACAGCTTTCAGCAAGCTGCTTGTGGTGCTCAGAACTTCAGTGGAAAATGGGTTTTGTCTTAGATGATTTTAGGCAGCTGTGGGCCAGTGTAAGTGTTCCGAGCCCATTCAAGGCAGGTGAGGCTTAGCTACGAAGTCAAAGCTGTGATCAATACATATAGTGATGGTTAATTTTTTTTAAAGTTAAGTGGAAGACACATTGCCATTAACCCTTCTCCAAATGCTCCCCTTGCTTCAAACACACTTATCCTATCATTCCTGCTACTTGCTGAAGCAGTTCTAGAGGTCAAGGTGTGACAAGAAATACAGTGAAAGCTGCTACTGAGGACCATCCTGCAGAAAGGCTACCTCACAGACACAGGCCACTGCCCTCACCCACCGTACTCACCGGATCCAGCACTGGGTGGCTCTGGCTGTTCCTCAAAGTCCAAATGATCACGAAAGGTTGATGTTTCCAATCTCTTGGGACAGGAGGCAGCCAGGACAACACAGCTGCAGCGTGAGGTGAGAAGCACCCAAGGAGAAGCGCCAAGGTAAGCAGGGCCCCTGATTCTGACAGGCAAAGTCACTTCTGTCCCCTGAACTCTCCTCCAGGTGTGACACTGGCCAGTTGTGACCTTGGACTCACTTGCTGGCATGGAGCAGCCTGAGCAGAGGCCTGAGAAGGAAAGACACTCGGACTAGGCTCAGAGACAGAGCAGGCCTGGGGCTCCCAGTGCCACCTGGTGACTTAGTTAATGATGGTGACACATGCTGGACTCCACAGGGAATAGTGGGGCACACCAGCACCTATCCATGGGATTCCTTCCCTTCATCGTACAAAGAAAGGCCACACTATTCAGAGATTATTTCCCATAGTACGCAGATTTTAAAACGTTTGCCCGCATTTTGAGTTATTTTTTGGAGTTGAGCATTATAAAAAGCACAAGGCTCCGTTTATTTACATTTTCCTGAAATACAAAGGGAAGCCTTTTGTATCTTTCATAACATCTTAAAATTTGAAAACGACCTGTTCCTGGGTTCTAAATATGGTTTGGCTGACGGAGGCAGTGTCTTGTCTTTTCCAAGAATGTTGTTTTCAAAACCTAATCACAAATCTCACAGTTGTATTGAGACATTGTATAACAGAAATGCTTCATGAAACCGTAAAGTATCTCAAGAGTTTTACAAAATTCCCAAGATGAGATGGTTTACCCACATCAGTTTGAAAAGTATTAGAGGACTGATCAGAATCATGAGTCCAGAATGTCAGGGGTTATTTATCATTAAGTAAAGAGATTTGAACCTAATGAATCTTTGTAACAAGATGTTTCTTAGATAACTAGAATAAACAGGATATGCTATTTTTAAAACTCTATACTCATTTAAATCTTAAAGTGAGTTTTCCTGTAGGTCAGAGGTAACGCTTCTGCACAGAAGGACATGTGCCCATTTGTTTTAGTGAAGGTCAACTCTGTCACTTTGATTTTTGTCTTTCATAAAGGCTGTTACCAGTGTGTCAGTGTAGGTAGCTTTCCTCTTGCAGTGCTTGTGCTGAGGTATCTATTAAAGTAGGCATCTGCTTAACAGGAAGTGAAATGTCACAGGCTCCAGACCCTGGTTCTGCCATAAGAATTCTGCACTCTGACAAGTGCAGAGACCTGTTTCACCACTAGCTAAGCTACAGGGCCTTTAAAAGTCCAGAAATACAACTCAGAACCAGTCTGTCGGAGTCCATATCTGACACACCGCGCCCCTGTTTTCAATCTCCTGGGGGAGGGAAGGAAAGTTGGCCTCTAGCACAGCGGAGTGAGATAGAAGAAAGCCAGCAGTGCAGGGAGCCCCCTCCTGGGCCTATCGGTGTGACAGAGCTGCTCCTTCCGCCCCAGGCTTTCTAGGGGGACCCAACTCTGTTGCCAGCCTGGCCCCTCCAGCCTCCACTGCCCTGATGCAAGCCCAGGTCAGATCACACAGGGCCTGGGCCCCACATTTGTGAGCCTGCGTGATTCTCTGCCTTTAAACAGCTCTTTTTGTTTTGTGGTACCAGGGATCAAACTTGGGACCTTGTGCTTGCCAGGCAGATGCATATGCCACTGAGCTATCTTCCCAGCCCTAAGCAACTCTTTTGAAAGGCAGAGACTTTTCCCACCTGAGAGGTCCTTAGTTTGCAAGCAATTACCTGACGTACCTGACGTATTTGATTTTTCTTTTACCACCCTTCCCTTCAAAGGCACCAAAATGTGGTGTTGAAAAAACATGGATCGGAGACAAGCATGGTGGCACATGCCTGTAATCCCAGCATTCTGGGAGGCTGAAGCAGGAGGATCACAGTTTGAGTTTAATCTGGGCAATTTAGCAGTGAGTTAGTGATATACTGTCTCAAAATAAAAATAAAACAGGGGCTGGGGATGTGGGTCAGTGTGAGGGTGTTTGGTTCAATCCCAAGATACACACACACACACACACACACACACACACACACACACACACAAATTCTGAGAACCTGGTTGTCTGGATTTGAAGTCTGCAGGACTCAGAGCAGGTCACCGACAGCACTGCCCTAGCCTGGCTCTCAGAAGCTGGTGAGCGAAGGGCCTAGATTCTTACAAATCATCGCAGTCCAGGGATGCTCAGGCATCCATGCTTGCTAATTTTTGTTTTGTTTTGTTTTTCTTTTGTGCTCCCTGAATCATTGCAGGAGAGATGGCAGAGAACCCAGGGCCAGCAGGAAGGGACCTTCGGCAGCACTTGGTGTGACTCTAAAGGAGATAACAGAGGTTACAGAAGCTCAGCTCATACAGAAAAAGCGCCAAAGGAGCTTCAGAAATGCAGAGAGGTCAGCTGAAACCAGAGGAGGAAGGAAACCCTGGCAGGAGAGGAAAGGGATCTGCGCCCAGGAGAGCGAGGGCGAGCCGGAGTTGCAGGAGCGGCGCGGGCTCGGTGCTGCCACCTGCAGGGCCTGCGAGGCGGCGCCGCACCGCGGCCGCTTCAGCACCAGGGTCGGTCTCGCTTTGGAGCTGCTGGCAGGCGCCTGCTCTGGGACTGGGTCATCAAGCAACCTGCTGTTTAAAGGCGAAAAGGAGGTGAAAGAAGAGAGGATGCAGCGCACAGGACAGCAGCAGAAAGCACGCGCGGACGCGCCACCCGGGCTCGGGGAGCAGTGGGCTGCGGGTGCCACTGTGTTTCAGGCATACAGAGGAGCTCCTCGGGTTACCGCCCCACCCCAAAGTCGGCAAAGGAGGCCAGTCCTAGGCACCTAAGTTCCGAAGTCTATCACTGTCACAGTACATCACAACTGGTTATATTTAAGTCCTTCCAAAGTGGAAAGGTGCACATAACCGAGCTGACACGCGGAGGCCCTATTTACAAGGTAAAGGGGGTCCCTGAGCTCGTGTTTTGGTTACTTGCTGAGACAAAATACTGATGCTCAAGTTAAAGGCGGAAGGGTTTATCTGGCTCGCAGTTTGTAGAGGTTTCAGTCCTGGCTGGCTCCAGGGTAGGGTGGTTTGGCAGAGAACGGTCATGGCAGGCAGAAAGTAGCAAAGCAGCAAGCGGGGGAGACAAGTTTCTTTCTGCCCCTTTTATCTTATCCAGAGGGCTAGGATTAGGGTGGTGACAATCCAATCAGTGGACTGATCCAGCCATCACCCACCCTTAATCCTGGCACCCTTAATCCCAGCATAGTCCACTCTAGATTCAATCACTTCAAAACAAAACAAAACAAAAACAAACGAACAAAAACAGAGCCATGACTGCATGAGGCTTTGGGGGGACATATAGACACAAACCATAACAATATTTGAAGACACAGGAAGCCTAAGAGATAAGCTGTTTGTGGCAGAATGACTTGTATGTAGTCTGCCTTAGTTTGTCTGCTCTGTCTGGGTCCATCAGGTGCAGTTGTCGGTGCTGCAGTAGTGAGTGCTCACCCCCTGTGTCCCCCAGGAACTGCACTGGGGATGAGGAACACAGCAGAGCCACAGTCTCCTTCAAAATTGATTTTTTTCCCACATCAGTTAAAATATGCAGTGAAGGTGTTGGGTTCTCTTAAGCTCTTCCATTTCCATGAATAAAATGTGTGCATGTGATCTTCAGTGCTGGAGGTGGCTAAGGTGTCTTGGATACACCTTAGCATCTCAATGAGAGTAGTGGACATTAGGGAACTGAGTGAGGACACAGTGAAAGACAGGGCGTCATCTGCCATGGGAACAAAATGCCTTTAAGTACACAGTGGTGTTTTACCAAGTGGCCTCAGTGACCTGCATGACCTTGTCATTGATGGCCAGCTCCACCTGATTGAGACCCACATGGGCCATGAAGGTGGGCAGCTCCTGAGTGGGGAGAAGGCTACACATACCAAAGTCCTTGGCCTGAAAGCTTTCCCTGTTTTCTCTCTTCCTTTGCAGTCCCTGCTCTTATACTCACACTTACCTTAGCTTTGGAGTGAGGTATTTCTTGAACCTCAATGTTGGCTAATTTTCATTGTCAGTGACATGTATATATGACAACACTTGCTCAGGGCCAACTATGTGGCAGACTTTAAGCAGAGAAGAAAAGGTATTATCTCCTCACTTTGAGGTTTAAAATTCCCACAAATGGCTGAGCTCCCATGTCCACCCTTACACCAACCGCACACACTTTATTTGTAGAAATAGAAAGAGTTTGAGAGAACCCAACACCTTCGCTGAATATTTTAATTGATGTGT
>NW_004524906.1:688895-693958 GCF_000260255.1 Octodon degus
AATGATTGGCAGACCAGTAAAACAACATCTCCAACAATATTTCTCAAAAAGGATATTGCTCTTCTGTTATGGAAAAAAAACCTGTTCATCACAGTTTTGGCCAAATCATCTAACATCTTTGATCTTGGATAGTTTGTATAATAAAGGAATTGGATTACATGCTTTCCGAGGGTCCTTTCATATCAAAAATGTCTAGCCCTATTACCCTACACATTGTGGTACTTCATAGAGTTATTTCATACCTGACCCTGACAAGTAGGCACAGTAATGTTATTTCATCCTCGTCTAAATGGAGAAACTGAGGCTCACATAGTTAAGTAATTCCCTCAAGTCATTAGTGTGCCAAGTGGCAGAACTATGAATAGTTATTTTAGCTTCAAAAGATTTCTCAGAGTGCTTCCTCCAATAGGGGAGTCAGTTTTATTCATCTATAATGGGCTTCAATCAGTTGGTGAGAAGTTACTATAAATCAAGCCAGGGTTGGAGAATGGTTTTGATGAGTTAAATCTTGACTATTTAAATGTATTATTTTGCTGCTAGTGAGAGAAGGTAGAACTGTTCATTAATGAGATTGTTTCCTTTATAGTGGGAATATTGGGAAGCATGGCTTGGGGAAGGGAAAGACTGAGTTGGGGAGACTTCTTGGGCATGAGATTGAGATAAAACCTAGGGGAACTGCTTATTATCTTCCAGCTCACAGAGCTGGAAATGGTCATCAAAGTCACTGCTATTTGTTTTAGGATTTCTCTAAGTAATTATTTATACCACAAAATCAATGGAGTCTAAAAGCTAGTAGGATGTGTTTAATTTCTAAAAAGACAAATTAATAGTACATTTTCTGTGTCAAAAATCTATTAATATAACTGAGGAATAGTTTACATGTTAAAGTTCTCTTCTTGAGCAAATAGATCTTTAGCATTAAAAATATTGAAGACAAATTTTTTTTAAAAAATTTTATTTTATTTATGTGTGTGCGTGTGGCCAGCTCAGCCCACCAGGAGGCGGGGCTGCCTGGCATGTGGTGCTGGGGAATTGAACCGCGGTCCCTGTGCTTTGCTAAGCTTGTTCTAAGTAGGTGCTTTAGACCACTGAGCCATCTCACCAGCCCCGAAGACAAATTTGATTAAAACTTAAAATAGCATCCAGGCATAATAACATACCCTTGCAATCCCAGTTCTATGGGAGGCTGAGATAGGAGGGTTGAAGCTCAAACCCAGCCTGGACAAATTGTTGATTCAGTGAAATGCTGTCTGAAAACATAAAAAAGAGTGATAAATATAGCTCAGTGTGAAGGTCCTGAGCTTCAAACCCCAGTACCTCAAAAAAAATTATAAAATTATTATTGAAATGCTTTATTACACTGCCTTGGTCTGTCAATTAATAATTTCATCATTGAGAAAATAAATGTGAATACTAAAGCTATGCTCAATGAAACCTCTGATAAAGCAGTAAAGAGTTGGAAATGAGTAGGTATGAGATTAAGAGGATTGAAGTAACTTGATACAATAATTATTAAAAATAATGCTGTCAAAGAATAAGTAGTGGCAAGCACATTCCCAAGAATTTAGCAATAAGAATGCAGACTCTGAAGTCATTCATCCTGGTTTCTGCATCTTGTTCAACTGATTCCCCACATGTGACCTTTGATGACCTTGGATATTTGGGCTTTATTTTCCTCAGACACAAAATGGAGACAACGCTAGTATCTCCCTAACAAGCTCTTAAGAGAATCGGATGAGATGAGGCCTATAAACTGCTTCTTATGAAGCCAGGCACAGTCAGAAATGTATAAAATAGCACGTTTTCTTTGCTAATTTGTATTTGCAACTTTTGGACCACTGATTTATATCACAAGAAGAACACAGAGAGTGAGTTAAGAGAATAGAGATTATTTTAATTATAGTAAAATATAAGTGCCCGGGGAATTCATGTTCTTACATGTCTAATAATTTGAATTGTATTTTCACGAGTAGAGTCCTTGAGTGAGGGCAGTGGTGTCAGTGGAGTGTGTCTTGGGCAGTGCCTTCCACGCAGCACAGTGCAGGACCCTCTCTTCAAGACCCTTCCAGTGAGCCAGGGTCACTGCTGCCTGCACAGCAGGGTCTCCTCCCATCATTTCCAAGATGAGGGTGACTCACTTTCACCAGTGCGCTCCCACCAGCCAGTCAGTGTAGGAAATGCATTAGATGTTTCCATGAGAATCTCAGACATCCGTGTTTTAGTTGGTGAACTCTGTTTTAATCATACAACTGGAGGATCTGTGACCTCCAGCCTGCTCAGATTGGCTCCTGAGTGTTAAAGTAAACAAGTGCTGTGTCCAGCAGCAAAGGCCCCTGGTCTTGTTGTCCTGGAGGTGGGGACTGGGCAGGTCTGGGGTAGG
This sequence comes from Octodon degus, assembly GCF_000260255.1. Lineage (NCBI taxonomy): Eukaryota > Metazoa > Chordata > Mammalia > Rodentia > Octodontidae > Octodon > Octodon degus. The sequence goes on from NW_004524906.1 coordinate 691,276, forward strand.
TCAGGGAAGAAGTAAAGGGCAGGGAATAGTTAGGAGAATATTAATTCAAAATAGAAAAACAAGAAGTATTTGTTTTTTAAATTTCATACAAATGTGTTTAAAAATGTCTTGGTTCCACCACTTACCAAAATGCCCAGTCTTAGAAAGGGGTCAGTTTCTCTATCTTATAAAAAGAAACTCAAGGTTACAAAAGATGATGAAAACTGATTCAGGGGAGATATCAGGTCAGTGATGTAGTAGTCCAGTTTTACTGAGGTCATACATTAGTGAGGCCAAGCCACTGAAGCAATGCTTGTGTCATCAGTCTTGTTCTCCCCACCTCCTCTAAAGAGCACTGTCAGAAGCTCTAAGGTTTTGGAGTGATAGTTGAGGTCCTGTGGCCCCAGAGGGCTTCCTGGTAGATGCTACCAGTGATCACTGTCTTTGAAAGATGAGACATTAAAGGACTAGGAGCAAATCCCCTAGGAGAGCAGTCCCTCAGCATCTTAGCATAGAGACTAAGAATAAACTCACTGCTCAACTGTGAGCTAAACTGTAGTCTGCTTTTTATAGTGCTGTGATTTGGATGGCTGATTCCAGCCCAGTACAATAAATATTTCAGTTGCTATTGTCCCAATGCTATAACATAATTTATATCGTATCTAAAATATACAGGGGGAGGGGCCGGGGAGATGGCTCAGTGGAATAAGTGCTTCCCCGGCAAGCACAAGGGTCTGAGTTCAATCCCCGGTTCTGCCAAAATAAATAAATAAATAAAATTAAAATATCCAGGGTTTTCTCCTACAATTCTGATGACTCATGATCCTAAAAGGCAGAACACCTGTCATGAAGTGCCATCGTCAGGGAGTGGAGGGACTGTTCCAGTGGTCTCTGCTACCAACTCTCCATGTGGCCCTGCACCAGTGGGTTTCCTCCTGGTACTCAGACTTTTCACTTTTAAAGGGAAAAGCAGGGCATTGGTTGCTATGCTCTGAGATCTGCAGTGGTTTTAGAAAACTAGTTGAAAGTAGTATTTCTTCTTTCATCCCAGCACTGATCCTGGAGCCTCTGCCCAAGAGCTTCTTAAGCACCAACTGGGCATGCTCCACTTCTTGGCCAAGCCCCTCAAGCAGGTGCTCTGGGGTCATGGTTAACTATGGCTATGAGTCTCATTTGTGGAAGATGCCTGCAGAAATAGCTCCCCTTCTGCAGAGATGTAGTACAGATATTCCCAAGAGCAACGGGGCACTTCCTCCATGGTGGACTCGCTGTCAGTGCTCTGGGGTTGGTCTTTGCCATGCTGTCTATTGTCCTTAGCCCCTCCAAGCTCCCATCAGCAGGGCTCAGCCAACAGGCAGGCCCGAGAGATGCCTGTGTCCCTATTCTCTGGAAACCCTGATTCCCTGCTGTTACTTCCAGCCATCCCCAGATTTCTCTCCCTCCTTTGAAGTTGAGCTGCCAGGACCATGTCTTCCAGGAAGGGCGGTCTCCCCAAATTCCAGAACACATGTGCTCTCTCTCCTCTTCCAGTCACTTCCTGACTTGTACTGAGTTATTTAAACACTCTTCCCTCCTTACTGATGGGCTTTGTCACTAATCCTTTACTGTTACCAGGTCTACAATCTAGCCCAGATGCCTGGCCTGGTGCTCTTGTGAGCACAACCATCAGTCATTTCTGGATGCTTTTGACCTTCGCCTTTCTCCAGGAGTAGGTACCGCAGATCCTCACCCTGGTCCTTTTTCAAGAATGTATTATTTCTATTTTGGGAAACCTGGGTTGATGTGAATCTCTGGGAATAACTTTGGAGCCACCAAGGTGCCTGCTCAGCTGAGCTTTTCAACGGGAATTTGGCATCACAGCATCAAGAGGAGCCGGACAGTTTCTCTGACCACAGACATGTCGGCCTCTCAGTCTGCTCCGTTTACACATTTTATTTTGGTGAACAAAAATGAGACCAAGCTCTGTCTACTTGAGCCCAGCATTGGCCTTGAGTTTGAATATTGGTTTTTAGGTCACATTTCTTGTTTTCCCATGAAAGATGTCATAAACAGAGCGAAGCACACATTTTAACTAAAATTTATTGAATGTATTTCTGGAATTATGATGATTGGTATAGAATTGAGAAAGATGATTGTTGTTAGGGTGATTTCAGGGAAGGCCATTTGGGAATTTGGAGGGCATTGCCAGTTGGATCTGAATGTGAGAGTGGATCTGTGTGCCTTTTACGAGGGTGAATTCTTTTTTGTCTGACCTGAGACTAATTCAGCTTTGCCCAGGTTGAGAGAAGTGGCAGCTGAAGATGTCCCTGGAAGGGGTGGCTGAGGTAGGTGCAGGGCGGCAGGCCACAAGAGGAAGAATGTGTGCTGAGCCCTCCGGGAAGGCTGCCATTGCTGAAGTGGGGCCCATCTGTGGAGAAGGCAACCTGGGAAATCACAGGTGGCACTGGACTGTACCAAGCAGGAAGAGGCCTCAGGCTCGCCCAAGGCTTCTGGGCATCTTCTCCTTTGCAGACTTCCAAGAAGGAAATGTTTCCAGCTGGTTTTAAGATTTGACCCTTCAGGGGAATTCTAGTGTACCTGAAAGCACCATGCAACCCATTACAGAAAAGCCACATACACAGACTCCATCGTTAAGAAACCTGTCCTGCAAACTGCGAGGGTGACCATTCCTCCTGGCAGGGAATGCGTCAAAGCAACACCTGAG
>NW_004524906.1:695858-697377 GCF_000260255.1 Octodon degus
GACGCGAAAGCGCGATCCCTGGCCGGGCGGGGCGCAGCGCGTAGAGTCGGGGTTCGGGAGGGTGAAGACCTGGCTGCTGCTCTGCGCGACAAACTTCACTGACGCGTGCGCGTGGGGCAGAAAAGCAAACGTGGGGTCCGGGGTAGGGCCCTGTGAAAGGCCGGTGCAGGGACGCACGCCCGAGTTCTGCTCACGGGAAAAATCGTCCCTGACGGCCAAATCTGAATTCTTTTTCGTGCGGGTGTGCTTGTAGTGAGGATGACGTTCCAAAGGAAGGTACGTTATTAAACATCCAGAGAGGCGTTTCGAATGTGCCTAAACCAACTAGAAACAAAATCTATCCATATATTAGGTTTTACTTGCAAAGCTTTTAAAATAAAAATATTTAAAATACATTTGGGGGATTTGTTTCAGTAAATTTTAATATTTAAAACTCATTAAGTATTTGTGAAATTTGTGATTCAAGAAGGGCTTGGGTGACGCTTGAAGATTTTGTAGTAAGGCATTGAGCAAGGTTTAAATTAAAAAAAATTCTTTAATTTCAGGTTCTGTTGCCAAATGTGAAAATGAAGGGGAGGAGCTCCAGATCCCGTTCATCACAGACAACCCATGTATAATGTGTGTGTGCCGGGTGAGTGTGGGCGGGACGTGGGCATCTGCACCTCCTGGATGAGGTGAAGTCGGTACATGATCACATGAGCAGACCTCCGAAAAGTACTTCTCTCCCTGGGTTTATGCATTGAATTTAGCTGCATTTCCGAGTTTCATGGGTTTAGGCAGTTTCTGTTTCATCAGGCGGAGAATTGTCCTGGACATTATCCTTGCAGAAGAAAACTTAGATAGACTTTTAAGCCCCTGTCTCAGTGAAGACTACAGCTTGCGGCCAGCGGCTGTCACCACCACACTTTCTGTGTTGGTTCTGTCTTCTGAGCTCTGAAGGAAAAGGAGGAGATAACGTTCAGGCGCACAGGTCAGGGTTGAGGTAGTGACAAAATAAGCGGGAGAACAGCCACAGAGGAACAGTGCAAGGGCAGGGGAATCTTGGATTTCTGTCTCCAATTCCCTCGCCCTTACCCTGCTTTCTGCTGCACTCTTCCTTTCTGATTTGGGAACCCGAGTCAGAAAGGAGAGAAGGTGTCATTGCTAGAGAGTGGCACTGGCTGTCAGATGCTTGGTTAACTCATACAGACAGTTTGTTTCTAGGCATTTTAGCTTAATAGTTAGTACGTCTAATAAGTGACCACTTGGGGAAATTAAATTATAGTAATAAACATTTCCGGGATGAAATATAGATTGAGAGAGCAGCATTTTTGCTGAAGGGTGTTTCACACGCCAGTCACTTTTGGCAAACTTTGGTTAAAAACTCCGCATTGCCAAACCCCATTCGAAATGCATCAGACTAGTGAAACACAAAGCTCCCAGTGATGGACGATTATCTGTTGCCAGATTAACTTGTTCCTGTGGAAGTAGAGAGGAAATCCATCTCTGCAGGGGAATGCCAGGCCACCTGGGTTTAGAC
>NW_004524906.1:697832-714156 GCF_000260255.1 Octodon degus
TAGGTTTGCAGATTCAGTGTGTCTCTGAGTGTGTGTCTATGTGTATAATCTCCCTTTGTCTTTTCTCTTGTCTGTGTAATGTGAGCAAATTGTTTCATCTTATTCTCTTAAGATTTCAATGGAAATTAATCTGATCAAGTAGCATTTAAATGTGCTGAGAGTGTCATATGGGAAGGTATTATTTTCCTCCATTTATAAAGTTTAAATGTGCATTTTGCATTGTGTTCCCAAGTAACATTATGAAAACTCTCTACGCAGCACTGTCCCTTTTTGGTACTTCTAGCCAGATGAAAAGTAGTGCCTTGCTTCAAAAGTGGAGACTTAGTAATAAGAAAATAGATGTTAGAATCCTGTAATCTAGAAGGTGAGTGTGAAAAGTGAGTGAAAAGATGCATCTTTTGGAGTTCAAGTACTATTTATTTGAGAAAAATATTGATTACATTCACCAGAGTAGTAAGCCATCTATTTCTTTAACATTTTTTTTTCTGGTATTGGGGATTGCATCCAGATCCTTTCCACTGAGCCACCTCTCTTGTTTTACATTTTTAAACAGTTTTGATAAGTTACTAAGTTCCCCCAGTTGGGCTTGACTTTGATTCTCCTGCTTCAGCCTTCCAGAGTGCTGCAATCACAAGCTTATGACCACACCTAGCTCTATGTCTTTGGCATTAAAGTAACATTTGGAGGCTTCTGTCTTGGGAAATCACTCACTGCCAGAAGTCCTTTCTTGGGACCCTGGCAGTAGGACTCAGCTGTTACTCAGGAGGCCCAGACAGCACCTTCCTCAGCTCAGTGATCGGTTACTGTGACCTTGGTGGATTTAAGAAGACAGCTGCCCATGGCCTGCTCTGCACTGTCCCCATGCATCCCCAGGCTCCTTCAGCGAGTCGGTAGAGAGTAGTGAGAGTCGATGTCTGGCCGTTCCTTTCTTCCTTGTGTGTTTCTATGGGCCTCACTAGGGTCTGTGGATTTCAGCTCCCACCCGCTGGCTGGGAGGCTGCTTGGCACCTTCCGCATTTAGGTGGGAGCCAGGCGTATTTAGCCATCTGACCACATTAGCAAGCAAACATTTATGGAGCATTTTTTATTCGCCAGGCTCTCACCGACGCCTGCATTCCTTCATTTCACCCTAGTGAAAAATCCTTTGGGTCTGCTTTAAAAGTGAGGAAACTGAGAGTATGAGGTTAAATGGCTTGAGAAGGTCATACTTTAGTGAACTTCTTTACTTGTAGGCAAAATATCTGGATCATATTCACTAACATAGCAGACCTCGTCTCAAATTGTCTGTCTTTAACAGATCATGTGACCATCTATAACCAGGAGAAAAAGGCTATTTACTAAACATGTAAGAAAGCAGGGGAAACAGAAAGACCATCAAAATAATTTTACCTTTCATTGTTCCTTTGAATATTTCGTTTTCTTCCTTTGAGCCTTTTACCATTTGTCGATCATATTCTGTGATTTCGGCTGACCTGATATTGAGCTAGGTTTATGCATGTTTATTAAAGGGTATGTAATAGTGGTAACAGAGCTCTGGACAAAGAAATAGTCATTCTTAACTTTTTTTTGGTCCAGTCTTTTGGCAGAAATATACGTAAGGCTGGGTATAAGTTCATATCTTATTTCATAACATGTACTAAAAAAAAAACCCCAAAACCTAACCTCAATGTATGCTTTAAAAAGATGTGAAATGTTTCAGTTGGGGAAATTTAGTGGCAGAGTCCTGCGTATAATTACAGTGTCAAAGCTTGAAAAAGCCCACAAAATCAGCATGGCCTGATTTAAACTTTCAAGCTCCTAAATATTTTGAAAGTGGACTGGGCTCATTTTGGTGGAGTTCATGGGGATGACAGTGTATGGTGGCCACAGGAAACAGAACTGAAGACTTTTATTCGCATCTATCATCATCTGCATAGACTGAACATTGTACCACACCCCAGTTGTGGTCCAAGAATAAGCCGGTTGTAAAAAAAAAACACAAAGAATAAGCTGGTTGTCAGCTGGCATGGTGACTGCTTTCAGGTGGGTGGGCCTTGAAGTCTGGGTCCATCTGCCTAGGGTGGTGGCCGAGGTTCTCAGAGTTAGGCGTCGGTTGGCAGTCAGGGTAAGGATGTGCTTGCTTTGTTGTCTAGTGGGACAGCAAAGCACTGCCTTTCCCACCTTAAAGAGTGATCACTTCTGGAACTGAGGAGGGAGCCCCAGACCTGTTACTGCTCTGTTGGATCGTTTCCCTTCTTGTTAGAATTGTTTTTTTGGATAACACCCAGGAGAGCACATCATTGCCTGCCCTGGAGTCCAGCTGACAGGACCAGCCAGTCCCGGGTGAATGAGTCTGAAGTGTGAATCTGGATCCCAGACGTCCACACCCAGCCCGTGTGCACGGAAGGCCCTGGGCTCCTTGGCCCCTTTCCACTTGCTGTGGCTCAGGAGGAAACAGCAGAGCCAGTGAGTTTGCCCAGGACTGGAGACTGAGGAAACCAGAAGTCAGAACTCAGTCTGGCATATATTTTGTTCAGTGAAATGTATTATTCTGAAGCTAAAATTTCATGTTTGGAATCCAGAGGTGTAACATAGCAGTGAACTCTCTGCTGGTGAAAAACTATGGGACACTGGTGTTACAGGAAGCAGGGCTCCTGCTTCTCAGAGCCAGTAAAACTGTGAACACAGAGCTCCGGACTGCTTTCTCCTTTCCTTCACTACGAGTTTCCTCTGCTGAGAAGCGGCAGCCAGCATCTCAACCTTTTTACCTGCAAGAAATCCTCCTGGCTTCCATTGTTTGCATTACCTGGCTGCAAGGTGGTAATCTGTGGTCTGAACGGTCCTGCACACACTTCAGGAGGAGGAGAGAACACATGGCCTGGGGTTGGAGTCCTGCCTGCGCCAGAGGGGGGAGGGGAAGGAGATGTACAGGCGACTGTTCTCAGAGAGACGCCTCCTGCAGGCACCAGACTGTTCCTTCCCAGACTGCGGATGCTCACTGAAGAGGTGGTCAGACCTATTGGTTTATTTGTTTACTGCTTAGTTGTATTTACTGTTTAGAAGGTGGTGTGGACAATTGCCTTTCAATAGAAAAGTTCTGAGGGACAGTATCTAACTCAGGGATTGTGCAGGCCAGCTTGCAGACACTATTTCTGAGATGGTCGTTCTCATCTGTGCTTTGTCCAGGCCCAGAGAAGCCCAGCAAATCTCCTGAGGCCACCATGACACAGAGCTGGGTGGAAAGCCCACTTACTGTCAGTTAAACCTGCGGCTTCTGTGAGTCACTTGCTGTTTCAAGTCCATCTCGGATACTTCCAGAGGCTTCTGAGAGTGGTTTCTGCCTCTAGAGGACCAACCACAGTCTCTCTGTGGGGAGACACACGGGTTTTGATCTTATAGCACAGCTGGCTGTGGAACCCGGAGAACCCCACAAGGAAAGCCACGGCTCCTATCGTTTTGGCCTCGAGGGAGGTTTGGCCATGACACTGATGGGCCTGCTTTCAAATCCACCTGATAATGAGCTCAAGGCACGTGCCTCAGTTTCCTCAGGAGAAGGAATGAACGTCACTGCATGCAGGGGATGTGGGTGCAGCATGTGAGCTTGGGCTCACACAGTCTCTGGAAGGATGTTTTCCTGCTGTTGTTGATAACAGCACCGAGTTTTAAATTCTTATTTCCTCTGTATATTAGGGTGCAAAGTTTCATCAAGAAAGAAGCTGATGCAGTGGAGGTACAGGGGTGGCCGCACCAGGCTGTCCTTGTGGGGAGCAGGGTGGAGAGGTCCCCTTCGGGCCTGCACTTGGCTCAGTGAGGCCACTTCTTTCTTGTTGCGGCGCTGAGAAGGCCTTGCTGCGTGTTTTCCTGTTGGCTATGAAACATGAAGCCAGCTTGCCACGGAAGAGGCCACACTTTTCTGCAGAGCACTACACCGCTAGGCCTGCAGGGTCACCCTCGCTGGTGCTTTTATTGCTACAGAGACAGGTTGGGGCTAAAAGCGCTGTAGTTCAGGTCTGATACCCTGGGGATGTCCTCCCTGGCCATGTGGATGTCTCTCACCTCAGCCCAGACCCAAGCATGGTTTTGCTGCCTCCTTGTTCGCAGCTCCCTTTCCGCATCCCCTTCCCACAGCCTGTGGCTCTCCTGGTCTCGATGCTGTTTCCTGTGGGCCTCAATGCTGACCGTGTTTAAGCACTGGGGAGAAGGCTGAGGAGACAAAGCTGTCCCAGGCTGGAAAGTGAATAGAGGGAGGGCAGGAGGATGGGAGATCAGAGCAATCAAAAATGAAGCCAGCTAATAAAAATTTACCAGATAAAATGAGTGCTGTAGTGGTACTTCTGTTCCCCTGTGGTATACAGCATCCTTTGGATTGTAAAGAATCCAAATCTCACTGCCGCTGATGGCACCAGAGGTCAAGTGTGCTTGTTGAACTTAGTTTTAAAATCTGCAAAGGGCCTGGTGGGTGTTTTAAGATCTGTTGATTCTCAGCTCTAATTCTACAAAACATCACACAAGTCACTAGGGATACAAGATATACATTCAGTAATGTTATTCTTTTTTCCTTCTTTCCACACCTCATCCCTGCTTCTATTTTATTTCATTATTTTTTGCTTCCTCTGTGTTTGAAGCATGGTGCTGTTTGGGCGCCTTTGAGGAGAGAAAGACCAGTGGCAGCCCAGTGGGGGAGGACGCTTGTGCAGACACACTTTCCAGGAGCGAGAGAAAGACGGGGTGATGACCTGAACCAGGCGCAGAGGGTGTTGGAGGTGAACTCTCCATAGTGGGAGGACAGGGGTCCACACAGAGGGAGGGACAGACGAGATGAAGTGTGCGTGCTGGGGGTGCCCAGGGCAGGGTCGCGTGTGCCTGCAGCCTCAGTCCCACGGGAGGTGGAGACCAGGCTGGACAGCCAGGTGTGGAGATGAGGGTCGCTGCATTTATGTCATGGCAGGGGAGCCTTTCAGTGCTGCACAGCCACAGAGCACAGTAGAGTGTGCTCTTCAGAGCTCTGGGAGCTGTGGTGGGGCGTTCAGGGCACAAAGGCTGGCATTAGAGTGACAGGCTGCATGTGCTCAGGTGGCAATGGGCAGCTGGCTGGAGGGTGGGTGGTGGGGCATAGGGAAGGTGGTGGATAAACTGCTGGAGCCCATGCTTTGAATTTCACTGATCACTGTCCAGTGCTGTGCAGATGAGTGGACTCCAAACAGCACCCCAAGCTTTGGGTGCACACAGTCACCCAAAGGCAGTGGTGTCATAGGGAAGATGCGTGGTACAGCTGCAGCCCTGCCCATTGTGCATCAACTGCTGGAAATGTGGGCCTGTGTCTTTGTGAAGAACTTAGGACTGTGGTACAGCAGTTTGTTACCTAATGGCATAGAAATGAATTTCAAAACTTTGGAGATTATGTGTTAATAACAGCATATGAGTAACTACCCGAAGACAGGCTTGTGTGAGCAAAAAGCTGAGTGCAGACAGGCTGAAATTGTGCATGATATTGCCAGTTGGCCAGAAGATAAGTTGAGTTTATATAGGGGTTAGGGATAGAGTCATAATCCCAACAAATCTGGATGGAATGTTTGGGGTCAAAGTTCCAACGATGGTCAGCACAGGTGTGCAGGTAATGTTGGGCCTTCCAGCGCTGGAGAGATTGTATGTCCAGTCCTGAATTTCCTTTATTGCCACCTGTTCTGTTTGCTGAGGGCAGCATGGCCCTTTTAGTGGCTTTTTGTTGTTTTCTGAGAATGGCTTGTTTGCAGAGAAGGTCCTGCCGGGTCAGGCATGACATTATGTGTTTGTCGTGGAAAGAGGACTCCTTGAGATCTGAAGTCGTGGGTCGATAGTTACCTAGAGGGAAGGTTATACTGAAGAGATAGGCAAGAAAGGAGAAATTGATGAAAGATGGAAAGATAACTACAGAGACAGGAGGAGAATCAGAAGGGTGCAGGCAGAAGCAAATGCTTCAAGGAGATGAAGACCTGGGGGGCAGATATTGCTGAGGGGGATGCCAAGGAAGGGATTTTCTTGTCACCTTCTTGGGCTGTGTGAGACAAGGAGCAGTGCCCCCCCCCAAGTCCCTGCTGCACATGGCGGATGAGATTGAATCAACCATAGTTGGATTTGCTAGAACCCCATTTGGCAGGAATCCAAACTAAGATTGCTGTAGGGATTTTGTAAATTTAGTGCAAAAGTCACAAATTTTACAAACTTTGATTTTAAGAGATCTTAGAAAAAGCAAGTACATAAATACTACTTGACATTTTAAAGGTAAACAAAACTAATTTAATAGATGGGAGTCATATACTTGTTCCAAATGCTGTTAGAATGTTTTTGTACTTAAATGCAAAATGCACCAGGCCATATTGGGGCATTTTTAAAAATTAGAAATAGAAGCAACAATGTAAGACTCTGAAGTAATATAAAAAGCTTTCTGTTAAAAGCTTTCAAATTTGCTCTATTAAATTTTTAATAGTGCTTTAAAATATTAGGACACAATTCAGCATCTTAAATCTAAGTCTTTAGGTGAAAGGCTTTCCCTTTGCATTGATTTTCATGCCCATTTTGTCGGGGAAGGATGGCTGAGGCTGGGGTTCCATGTCTGGAGTTAGGGGTCCAAGTTTCCCTGGCTTCCTGGCAGCTGTGCATCCCTGAGAGGCTCTTGCTGTCTCTGAGCCCCACTGTGAGTCCTAGGTGGGTCTCCGTGGTGTGACCCTGCCCCTCCCCAGGTGCTGGGTATCACAGGAACTGAGGGGAGGCTTGGGGACAGATGTGCTGATGTTTGCCAAAGCCATTTGGGAACAGTGTCCAAGGAACAGCCATGGAGGTCAGGCAGTTGCCCAGAAGAAGGTGAAGTGCATTCATGTAGACCCGTGGGGCTCCGCAACACCAGCGCCCTCCTTGCTTGAGTCCTTTGTGTGCACTGGCACTGTGTCTGCCTATAAACTCCTCACCCCCAGTACAGGCCCCCTGGCTGGGTCCAGCACAGGGGCCTTTGGACTCACTCATGCCTGGCTGGGAGCCCCATCCTGCTTCTCAGCACAGTCCTGCTTTGCAGGCTGAGTTTGTGGGTGCACTCAGGTCTTGGTGAATTGGGTCCTCCAGAGCAACTACTGTGTGATGGTCATTACACTGTGTTGTTTAGGGAGTAATAACATGGAAAAAAAAAGTCTGCATGTTTAGTACAAATTCAAGTTTGCCCCCTAGTATGTTTAGTCAATGGTTGGTTAAATCCCCAGAGACAGGAGCTTTGGGTGTGCAGGGCTGACTCTAGATGCCACAGACCATTCTTCAGTGCCTGATGGAGAGGAAGCCTTCTTTAGGAATAGTAGTGTGATTCTCACCTCCCCCTGGCTGGCTGGCGGCTTCAGGTGAGTTGCTGGATATTCCTGGATCTCATCATCTCTAACATGGCGGAATGGTGAATTATATCAGGCAAAAATTCCCACCCAGGAGACTAAGGTAGCACTTCAGAGTCGACAGCAGCTGCTTCTGTGTAAGTGCCCTGGAGTTGCTGCCCAGTGATCCCTGTGATTACAAGGATCGCTCCAGTTCCTTGTCCTCATCTGGGAAATGGGTTTACTCAGAATTTCTCCAGGAGGCAGGGAACCTGGAACTGACAGAGGACTTGCTGTCCTTCTGCACAGAGGTGGAAAACCCCTGAGGCAGCTGCAGCTGATTGAAGTGAGTTTCTCACTGTCCAGCACCTTCTGGGGTTCCCTCGTTTGATCTATGTCCAACCATGGAACACTAACCAGTGTTATCTGCTCAGGAAGGCCCAATTGTCCTTGTGTGACCTTTGGTGTCAGGCCAGGAAATGGTGTGTAGGAGCACAAATGCAAAGCTCATCCTTGAGCCCGACACTTTGGGGCCACTGTTTTAAAGAGCAGGACACGGTCCAGGGTCTGCCTCCTGACCAGCCTGGGCAGGTGGGCTGTGGGTCTGGCTGGTCACACACAGGGTGAGCACAGAGGACCTGCTGGTTGGGTCGGGCACAGGGGCCTTCGGACTCACTCAGCGTCACCTGCCTGGGAACCTCATCCTGCTTCTCCTCAGCAGTGTCCTGCCTTGCAGGCCGAGTATGTGGGTGCACTCAGGTCTGGTGGATTGGGTCCTCAAGCATCAGAACCTCATCGTGGCCGTCTCTGTCAGTCCTGTAGCCTCAGGGAGAGGTTGACAGCCTTGAGAGCTGAGTGGGAGGGAGCTGGTTTCTTGTTTATAGTTGGGGTTAGCACTTGGGACAGCTCCCCCTGAGAGTGGAGCACCACGGCCTAGGACCTGACTCCTGGGAGCTTGTCTCAGAAATTCCCCTCTTCTAGGACAGACCTCCTAGTCCGTCACTGCACTTCATTTCTTTCAAAAGGAGTGTGGTTGCATTTGAAAGATCATCATCACCTAAAGACACACACACACACACACACACGCATGCACACACTCATGCGCATGTGTACACACATATACACACATTTATTGTTGTTTTTGTTGTTATTCTTTTGAGACAAGATCTTACTGTGCAGCTCAGGCTGGCCTGAAACTCCTGGCGATCCTGATCCTCCTGTCTCAACCTTCTGAGTCCTGGGCTTATGGGCATGTGCGGCCATGCCTGGCATAATGATCTACTTTTATCTATGATAACAGAAACACTCCCTTTGATGTCACAAGCTACCTGGCCATCACAAACTGAGGGAACAAGGAGGGAGGTCCTAGGACTCTCTCTTCTGCTTCCCCAAGTGACCATGAAAATGTCTCCTGGTCCCAGTGCTTGTGTTTCTTGCTCATTTCAGGGAGGCTGACTCTGAAACCTTGACACAGCTTTGCTGTTTTTATATTAGGTTTTGGATGTTCTCTCCCTTGCCTTCTGGGAGCTGACTGTTGAAATTATGTGCTTCTCTGCGGGACAAAGGCTATATTGTGTGTATGTGTGCTGTAGTATGAAGAGCTCTCCCCTGCTCCCAAGTGTTAGCAATGGGTGGTGCCCACCCAGACCTGCCAGGCCAAAGGAGACGTTCATGGATCTGCAAGTGCCCTGGCGACTCTGAGGGTTCATTCAGGCAATGCCACAGGAGAGAACCAAAGGGTGGGGTGAGTGACATCTTTCTGACCATGGCATGTCCCCCACATGCCCTACTTGGATGGATATTCCTTGACAAGGGACCTGCCCTGAGGTGGCAGGTTGTCTTGCAGAGCCACTGCAAATAGAATGGCAGTGACAGCAAAAACCAGGAAGACAATAATCACTACATTTTAACTGATAAAAGCACCCGTTTCCAGAATAACTCTTGCATTCTCGGTCATCTACGTACATCTTGGGCAGGTGGTTTGCTCTGACTGCTAGCCCCTTGGCATTGGCCCAGCATGGTATTTTTAGGCCTGGTAAGGCTGTTGTGCCTCTTCTGGGTGCTGTGGGCCTTGTGGCCATGGGTGACCTCAGGAAGCCCGTTTATTTCCTGGAAAGACCCCTGCCCCCGGCCCACAGAAAGGAGACCTGAGAGGCAGAAGCTGCTTTTGCATTTCTTTGGGTCTCAGGGAAAGGCATATTTAGCATTTTAGTGTACTTTTCCTCCTCTTTCATTAAAGTATATTTTTACATCTTTTCTCCTGAGGTTCCCTCAGAGATGAATATGTGACTGCAACAGGGACACTAAGGTGCCTCTAACCCTTCCTTGCTTTCAGAGTGAACAAAGTAATGATGCTTCCTTCTTCTTCACAGTTGTTTGTATAACATCTTAGCCAAGATCACAGGGTTTGCTTTCCATTTTATTTTCTGACCTGCACAGGGCTCCTTGTGCCTGGCTTCATGCTGGGCTGCATCCTGTCTGGGGCTCCCACTTCTGCCTCTTCTGATGCCTTCCAGTGATGTGTTCACCTCATTCCACACCTGTATGGCCCAGAAATCCCCGAGCTCCTGAGGCTGCTGGGCATCTCTTGCTTTGTGATCGGTGGCATAAGAATAGCAACACAAAGATATTCACGTGGCAGTGTGCTTTGGTCTCAGGGATTCTGCTTTCCTGAGTGGTGAGCATGAGGGGTGACACAGAATTCTCCCCCTTGTCCCTGCTGTCCCAGAGCAGTTGGGGTCCTACCATGAGCCCATATTTATGTCTCTTGTGGGGAAGGGGCCATTAGACTTGAGCTGTGGCAATGGCCTAGTCTCACACACCTGCAAGCAGGGGTGTGCTTCCTGGTGGGGCCACTGGAGGCAGCTGGAGCCTGTTGACCCCTGGTGAGAACCAGTGTGTAAGACTTTGGCCTGGAGAAGTGGCTTGTGGCTTGTGAGAATGTGCTGGAGAGTTGCTCGGGGAAGGAAGGTCCTCACTCTACCTGTGACTCTCACTTAGGGTGGCTGAGGAGCTGCCTCTGGCGCTTTCTCTCTCTCTCTCTCTCTCTCTCTCTCTCTCTCTCTCTCTCTCTCTCTCTCTCTCTCCCCTCCCCTCTTTGCTCCTTACCTCCTTCCTTTTCTTTTCTTTCTTTCTTCCTGTCTTTCTCTGCTGGGTTAGCTGGACATGCAGCAGGCTGAAGGAACTTTTTTTCTTCTCTGAGTGCCTGTAGTGAGGTAGGTGGGATTTCTGAAAATAGTGAATCTTTTTCTGTTTCATGTAAGCCATGTACTGAGTGAGGGCAAGATCATGCCTCTTCCTCATTGTGCCCATGCCCCGGCCATGTTACAGAAATCTAGAACTCACAGATTTTGGTGTGAGGAAATTTTTAATATTTGATGTTGACCTCTAAAAACAGCAATTTCAGGAGTTTCAACATAATATGTATTTTGAGCACTTGTAGACTTTTTAAGGCAGGTATTCAACCTATGTAGCATTTGTGATCTTCCAGAGAGAGGAGACCTTTAGGTCCAGAGAGATTTCCCTGGGTTTATGAACTGCATTCTAGGGGTGTGGTAACATGTCTCTCACTCTTTGGCCCTCCCCCTCCAATCTTTAGGCTTCTATACAACCCCCTCCCCAGTGCCTGGTGAGGACAGGTGACTAGGGGGAGCAGGGCTCAACCCTGTGGGGACAGGAGGCACAGACCCTGAAGACACTGGGACTTCATGGCAGGGCCAAGAAGGATTGTGATTGATTGTCATTAAACCCTCATGTATTTATTAAGCATTTATGTTAATAATATCCTGAGGCACTGCAAGATTGGAGGAATGCTTTAAAAGTTTAAATTATGTTTTAATTTGAGGAAGATTTGAAGTTAGCTAAGTTTTTATTGCTTAAACATTCTTTGAAGCTTGATAAATTTCTGAAGGACAGAGATCTGAGGCCTGGCCTGGAACTCTGGCTTGGCCAAAGCTGGTTGTGCTCCCAGCCTGCACTGGGCCAGGTGTGCTCCTGTGTGTGTGTATGCATCTAATGCAGCATTTGGAAAAGGCATTCCTTGCTAAGGCATCTAAGACGAAGGTGTGAGGGTGACGGACCCTGTGGGGTCCCCTGGGTCCCACAGAACAATCTCTGAACCCCAGGGGCCTGCGATGATTCCTGGTCCCTGGCAGCCCCAGCCCTCCCTCCTCACACTCTTCCCTTTGGCTGCTGCCTCCTCGAACACCCTTGCAGGTCATTAGCAGGTCCGCAGTACGCACTTTCCCTTCACTCTTCTCTGTTCTCCCATTGGGCTGTGGCCCGCACCTCTCATGTTTTAATGTGCTTGAGAACCATCTGAGAAGTTGCTAACAGGGACATTTTTCATGCCTGCCTCTGGAGACTGCAACTTCTCCCAGTTCAATGACCACTACTGCTGACCTGTAGATAGGGGCTAATTTTCAAAAGGCTTTAAGGTTTAACAGAAATGGAACGATGAGTAAAAGGCTAAATATGTCCATATTTGAGTAGTGGTCAGGTACCTTGGCAATGTTATTATTGTACAGGACTTGATAACAGGTCAACTGTCACTCAGATAATATTACTTTTGTGAGATACCCATATAATTATCTAGCATTCCTGCCTTCTTCACTGAAGTGCTGCTTTCCCTCTTCACTTCTGTTGAGCTTCCCCTCACCATCCAGTCAGCATTTCATCACTTGTTCTTTGAAGCCTATATGCTGAGCTCTTTTGTTACAACCCTGACTCTGGCCTTCCCTGGACTTTGATTAATTATTTACATGGTGTTCTCTCTCCTGGAAGCTGTGCTTCTTCGGGCAGGAATAGTGTCATGTTCTTCCTGTGCTCACTCACGGTCTCTAGAATAATACCTTGAAGCTTTCATCCTGGTTGTGTGGTTTAGTAATAAACTCTGAGATGGTGATCTGGGCTGGTCTGAACTTCATATTCCTTAAAGCCAGCCTGTAAGGGAGGGTGGGATTTCTCAATTTTGTTGTAGTATGGGGCTTTTTCAAGGGGAACAATAAAATATTGGACACTTAATTATAAGACCATTTTATAAGATTATTTAGGCACTCAAAGAATCATATAAAGGAGAATGCAGAAAATCTGTCCACACACTAAAAACCAAAGAATCCAGCTGAGGGCCTAGCTCCCATGATCATGTCCTGCATGAGTCCAGCTGAGGATGGAGAGCTCATAACTGTGCCACCCGTGAGTCCAGCTGAGGCCTAGAGCCCATGACAGTGTCTCATGCAGGCCTGTTTCACAGATCTGCACTGGGAAGGCCCAAGGTCAGTGGTGAAAGCTAGAAAGTCTATACCAGCAGGATGAAGGATCTATTCTAGCAGGCAGAGGGATCTGCACTGGAGCCAGGAAGCAATGCTTAAAGTAAGAACCAGAGCTCCCCTGAAAAGTACCACAGCCATCCTCAGCCACAATGAGGTCCTGAGCTCCTCCTCTAATGAGAACAACCAAGATAACCAGGGAAGTCAGCAAGGCAAGGTCCTCCAGCACAGTAACTTGGAAGAACCAGCAGCTCCAACAGCTCCCTACTAGCTTTTCCAAAAACAGCTTCCCTACAGTATTCCAATAGCTTCTCCACTTTTGTCTTTTATGCAGGTGGGCCTCCCACACCCAGAACCACACTGGTTTCAGTTCAGCTGGGGGTTAGAAGTTGACCACTAGTTGGTAATCCACCCCACTGTTACATAGTTGGGATCAGAAAGAATAACACAAGCAAAGATGATAGCTGGAACCTGGGAACCCTGCTCCATCCTGGCTGACCCCACTGGGACCCCTCCCAGTGAAACTTCTTGACCCCAAGGCCTGAGAAGGCACCCAGACTGAGGGAGGGAGACTGGGAGACACCTTCCTGGGGACCAAGTTCTCAGGAGTCCTGAGGTCCACTTAGGTAGAGTCCAGACTGGCGCCTTTGGATGGGACAGGCTGTCCACTGGGCATCTGCCAAGCTTTTCATGTGCTGGGTTCCCACAGGGATGCTTTGTGTCCTGTGGTCTCTGGAGATGGGCAGCAGCTGTAGCCCAAAGCTGAAGTGACATGTGTTTGTTGCTCCTACAGAGTCAGACAAATGGATGGAGCAACTTACTAAGGAGCCAGACTTTTATGACTACTGGGGGGAAAGGAGGTCATCCAGCAGCACCTGGAGGAGTCAGAGGGCCCCCAGGAGGAGTGGGGGCCAGGTGAAGCAGGAGCTGGAAACAGTACACCACAGCCCTGAGGCCCGAGAGCTGCTCCACAGGGTTGCTGTCCTCTGTGGGCAGCTGGGGTTCTTGAGATCTCCACACTTTCTGTGAGAATACTCATTTTAGATGAGTGTGGCATTCTGCCATTCCAGGGTTTCACCTTTATCATCTCCATCTTTTTTTTTAAAGTGTATTTTAGGGAAGGATCTACAGGGTGTTCAGCGTCTCACTACTAGATCAGACTTGTAGTGATCCACCTGTTTTACAGTCTCCTAAGAGCTGGGACTATAGGAGTGTGCCACCACACTCAGTCTTAATTGCTGGTCTCAGAGTGCCCTGGGGACAGGGCTGGCATGGCAGGCCTGGGGATCGAACCCCGGCCCCTGTGCCTGCTTGCAGGTGCTTTAATCTGCTGAGCTATTTGGCTGGCCCTTTCCATCTTTATTATTTTTGCTGTGTTGTTTTCTTTTTCTGTTGTCATACCAGAGTATCCATGATGTCACCACTCCCCAAGTTTTGTGGCTCCTTCTTTGGTGTCAGTGTTCACCTCTGGTTTCAGCCTGATGTTGAAGTCACCAGCATGCATGGCAGTGGGCTTTTGTTTTTCCTGCACAAACCATGGATGGAGGGTACTGTGTGGAGCACACTGACCTGGGGAAGCTGGGCAACCTGGTGGAGGCCAGAGCAGACCCCTGTTGGGTGAGATGATGGAGATGAGAGATCACTGGGGAAGACTCAAGGGCTGGCCCAGAGCTGTCCAGTGTCTAGGGGATTTAGTAAGAATTTCTCACTCATGATGATGGGACCATTCAGCCAGGAGCAGAGAATGTCCAGGAGAGGGGTGAATAGCCTTCAACCATGTGGGAGGAAATACTAGCCCGAGAGAATGGGAGTTTTTTTTTTTTTTTTTGTGGAAGCAGAGATTGAACTCAGATCCTTGCCCTTGCCAGGGAAGCTCTTATTCTACTGAGCCATCTCCCTGGCCCCTGGAAGGGAGTTCTGATCCCCAAAATGCAATACAACATCAACTTCAGCTTTTCCTTGAGCCTCTGTCTCCTACTGACTCTAGAGTTAGTCCCAAGCTGCTTGTGGGGCCTTGGTTCCTGCCGGGGCTGTGTCTCAGTTACTCTTGTCTCATTGCTGGGACAAATACTTGACACTTAAAATTAAGGAAGGAAAGATTTATTTAGCTCACAGTTACTGGAGGTTTTGGTCTGTACTTAGCTGGCTCCAAGGCAGAGTGGCGCATGGTAGAGAGCAAACCTTCATGGTGGCAAAGAGCAGAGAGAGCAAATGAAGTGGCAGCAGCTCAGGCAGCTAGCTAGCCTCTCTTCCCTCCTTCATTGTAATGCAAGGTGTCTGCCCCAGGACACTCATACCTATAATTCCAGCACTGGATCAGGAATCAATCATAAACTCCAGAAGCCTCCCCAGGACTCCATGAGGCTTTAGGGGGACACCTAGACACAAACCATAACAGGCTGCCCACATCCTTGCATCCTCCTTGCCTGAGCAGATGGATGTCACAGTCCTCACAGCATCGAGTCTCACATTTTGCGATCAGAAATTGAAAGCAGAGTCTGACTGTGGCCTCTGTTCATCCCAAAGTTTTGGCTTTAGGGCATTGTATAACTGAGAAGGAAAATTTGCATGGAAAAATTCTTTCTGCTACTGCTGCGTATCTGATGTTCTCTCACCCCAGACCCATCCTAAAATTGATTCAGTCAGTGGTCACTAGGCTCTGGTAGGTCTGAGTCCTCTGGGGTGGGGATGTGGGTCCTTGACCTGTTCCTCTAGCCAATCAGCACTTTCCTAAACTTAAATCTAGCCCTCAGAGAGTTTGGTTGGAAGGTATGGTGGCCGTTAGCTCTAGGGAGAAGGTTTGGCCACAGTGGTGAAGATAGCCTGTCTTGTGAACTTTACTGGGTGTCAGCCCTGTCTTGAGGGCACAGGTGCTGAAAGAAGGCGACCCCTGGTGGTCAATGAATGAATGAAATCATCTCAGCCTTGTGTAGTAGAAACAGGCTTGAGTACATGCGTGTATGCTCATGTGCACTTCCCTGTATACGTGTGTGGGGGAGTCAAGGACTTAATGTGTTGGGGACTCCCCTAAGTATCTGCACAATGACTGTATAAGAATCCTGTCCATTTTCCGTTTGTTTTTTAGCTTTCTTTTTTCTGGATCTTCTTTATTTTCTCAAACTTCAGATATTGGAGGGCCCCAGGATTCAGCCAAGATACTTTCTCCATAACCTCATTCCCCTAGGTGATTTTATAAAGATCATGACTTAAAACCACATAGATGCTGGTTGTTCCCATGTTTATGTTCTCCTCACCCTTCAAGTCCGTTGTCAAAAATTGATATGTTCACTTGGCATTTCCCCATGGTGTCTGGCAGCATCTCAAGCTGAAAATGGCCCCAAAGGAGGTCTGATTTCTCACTTTCTGAGCTCTCTCCAGGCTATGACATGGTCTGGTTTCTTAGCCCATTGACTATGTGGACTGCAATTCCGCTTTCTCTTGCATCATGTGTTCAATCTATTGGTCATCTCTTGAAGATATATCTTACCTAATAATTTCTAGCTACCTGTGTTACCACTGTTGATTTTTTAATGTATCATCAACCAGTTAAGGGTCTAAAGACTGTTTCAGTTATTTGAACAAACACCATGGGGTATATCCTATCTCACCCAGGTTTTAAAAATAACCTTGGTCTTACTTGATCTGACTCTGGGTGTCCTTCCCTTCCTTCCTTCCTTCCTTCCTTCCTTCCTTCCTTCCTTCCTTCCTTCCTTCCTTCCTTTCTCTCTCTCTCTCTCTCTCTCTCTCTCT
>NW_004524906.1:714256-718228 GCF_000260255.1 Octodon degus
TCTTTCTTTCTTTCTTTCTTTCTTTCTTTCTGGTTCTGGGGATTTAACTCAGGACTCTGTACTTGCCAGGCAGGTGCTTACGCCGCTGGCTATCTCCCCAGCTCTGAGGGGACCTCACCTCCAGTGCACCCTCCCCTCACTGCCTTGGCCACACTCCTGGTGCATGATACCTGTGATGGTCAAGTCCACCTGTGTCAGGTTCATTGGCTTTGGAATCTTCCTTAAGGATTGATGGAGCACACTTCTGGGTCACCTGGGTGGGCCAGGGAGACGTGACCTTGTACTCTCTCTCAGGTTCCTCACCCTCTCCGACACTGTTCCATGCAATGCTGCCAGCTGTTACAAACTAAGCAGCTTTGCCCAGCCATGCCTTTCAGTCATGATGCTCTTGCCTTGGAGCCTGCTGACCACAGACTGAGTCTCCTGAAACCATAAGCCAAATGAAACTTCTTCTCCTTCAAGATGTGTGTGTTGGTATTTTGTCTTACTAATGGCAAACTGACTGATATGTCCATGGCCCTTTTGTTTGTTTCTTTTTTATGTATTTAGTCCAGGCTCTGCAGGGCCTACAGGCCTCACTGCACAGATCAGACTCTAGTGATTCTCCTTTTTTCAGCCTCCCACGCGCTGGGATTACAGGCACGCACCACCATGCCCAGTCTTCCACGGCCCATTTGGTGTGTACCTGTCTGATAAACAAGTCTGGGATTGTGTTTAATTTTTGATTGCATAATTTGAAAATCTAATTAAATGTCACAGATCTGACTTCTGTAGTGCAAAGGTCTAACCCACAGAGCAATATGATTACAGCCAAAACATCCCGTTTCATAAAGGCCATTTGTTTTCTGTTGACACTTTCCACTTGAGAGATGTCTGTGCTTCTGAGAAGCTGTTTTATGATGCAACTTTGCTAAAACTAATGACTGAGGGAAATGATCATTGGGTTTTTTTTTGCTTTGTTTTTACTTTTTGACTTTTAAACTTTAGGCTCATGATACAAATACCCTTGGCAGGTCCTGGGGAGATAGCTCAGTAGAATAAGCACTTCCCTGACAAGCGCGGGGTCCTGAGTACAATCCCTGATACTGCAAAAATAAATAAATAAATAAATAAATAAATAAATAAATAAATAAATGCAACAAATACCCTTGGCAATAAGTTGGTGTTAGTAATACTTTCTGGCAACCTTCCACTTTCATTTCTTTGTAACACCTTAATTTCGGAAATCGGTTATATGCAAATTTGGCATGCATTGCTGGTTTACTGAACTTCATAATGGAAGGTAGTAGATTAAAGTTACATTCAAAGCCTCAGCATAGGTCTTTGGCATCTCCAGTTCTTCCTGACCTTCACATGTGGCCCTTGAGAAAGCTTTGGTCAAGAAAGCAGGCTGCTGACGGCCCTGTGGAAGGAGTCAGCCAAGCCTGTGCAGATTGCCTAGTGCAGGGCCTTCGGAGGGCTTTGAGTTCTGTGGTCTTCTAGGCAGCTGGAGAATCCCTGCCCTGGCCTCCTTGTGCAATGCTTCTTGGATTACTGGATACCTCTACAGTTGGTACCAAGCTACAGATAGCCTGGGAGCAGAGATCTGTCTAGCGCCTGGGGTTTCCCAGCCTGCCCTGCCATAGAGCAGCCAGATTGCAGCCTTGAGGCACAGCCCACTGGGCCTTGTTAAGCTTGGTGGTTGCTGCTGGCTGGGGTCATTTGTGCAGCTGTCTTCGGAAGCCTCTCACTAGTGACCAGAAAGTTACTTTGTCAGAATGACAGGTGGGCTGTGAGCAGTGCCTGGCCCTGACCATACCCCAGGCTGTCAGCTCTGTTCACTTATCAAGATCAGTACTTTTGTAATTCCCTGTAGCATGTGGGCTTCCTTGGGGTAACCTGTGAAAAATGTGCAGAATGAAAAGTTCATTGACTTCTCAGCCTTCAAATAGCACAGCGTCTGCCTCTTACGTTGCGGTATCAGCATGGAGCCCTCAGGATAATCCTTCTGGCGCCCACCTTCCTCAAGGTCACACTGCCCGCCTTCCTGTGGAGCTGTTCTGATCCTACAGTTCCTTTTACCCCCTTAACCCTGATTTTTCTTCTCAGGATGCCTGGCCAGCAGACTCTGTGCCGCCCCCAGAGACCGAAGCCTGGGCATTGTTCTCTGAGCCTTGGTAGTTGGAGCTGGACCCCCAAATACGGTCCATCATCTTCTCATTGGTTCAGAAAGAATCCCCCACGAAGGCGTAAAAGTACTCCTAGAGTCCCATCACCCTCTCTGCTTTCCTGTGGACCGGGAAGGAGCTGACTCCTGCCACCCACACTGCAGGGCACCCAGGCTGTAGAGCACGCTGGTGTGAGGAGGAGCTGCGCACGGAGCCATGTCCCTCCTCAGGCGTCCTTCCTCCTCCATCCCAGCTGGCAGATGCAGCCCAAGGCAGGAGTTCTTGGGGAGTTTTTTCCAGCACCAACTGCATCCCACATCCAAGCTGCTGGATTCCTCTGTGGGTGGGGGAGACTTCAGCATTTGGGTGAAAAAAGGCGCCAACATGGATTCTACCCTGCCATGCACCCATCTCCTGTCTGCCGGCAGAGCCGGACCTCACACCCTTGGTCCCCCTGTGGGATCTGGGGGCCGAGAATGTGGCGTAGTGGCATCTGTAGTGGCACAGTGGCTGAGCCACTGGCTGCCTCCCACCCCACCCCTTGCAGGTCTGTGAGTGCGATGTAGCCGGCAGGCAGACTCTGCTTAGCGCTGTGCAGTGAAGGCCAAAGCAGGCCTCGCTACTTTCTGGGCTGCCGCTCTCACAGGGTGGTGACTCCTTCTGTGTTCTGCCATCTCTAGATTTTGGTTCTGTTTCAAAATATGATTAACTGGGATGAGGAGCTGTGTGACACTGCCCTGCTTTACACCCAAGCTGTGCTTGCTCTGCTGCTGGGGTGTCCCAACAGCCCGTTTCTTTGTTCCACAAGTTCCCTCAAAGGTCAAGAGAAAAAGTGGAGTTAGGCACCCAAGCAATCCTTCCAACAAACTGAAGCCTGTTTAAGAAATTGAAGTGTTAGTAACTGCATATAAAAAGGTCGCCCTTGTTACCCCATGCTGTGTCTGCTGGCTCAGGTCGTGTTTCCAAGGTGCGGTATCGGGAGAGCACTGTCGCCTGGTGATGCATGAGGGCCATATATCATGAGCACCGTCTCAGTGGAGGACACGGTACTACAAGACACGAGTCTGGCCAGACGGAGCAGCAGGGGGTCTTACCTCTGTGCCTGCACCCCCTGCCTTTCGCTTTAATCTCCCTCTGTTTTGTGTTGCAGAGAAGTGAATTTCTTCATGGGATATGACTTGTTGCAAAATAATCGGGGGCCCCAGCGGCTTCATAAAGTCTTTCAAATAGTCGGGCTTCAAGGGCAGCTTTGTTCCCGGGTCTGCACTGTTTGCTGGGCGGGAGGACACCATGTTTGCCAAGGCCCAGGTCTCTGGGGAAGAGGCTCTCTGAGCCAGACAGGAGGGGAAAAGAATAAAAGAATAACAGTCCCAGATGCAGTGCGATGAATCGTGTGATGCTCTCACAGGCGTTTTAACAGCGACTCTCTGCAGTTACAGCCAAGTGCTGAGAGCCTGCCGGACGGTGTGCCCTCCTGTGCAGACCAAGGCAGTGGGAGGAGTTGGTGGCTCTGCGGTTCTGGTCCGGCTTGCAAATGACCTGGTGCCCAGAGCTGGGGGCTAAGTTAAGTCCAGGACTTAGGCTGTCTTTCGTAAAGGCGCTATTTTTATTTGTGCACTCAGAATGAAACCTGTAAAAACTCCAGGTTTGCAATGGTGTGGACATAGGGAGTGCTCGACAGAGGCCGAGCTTTGAGCTCCCAGGTTCAGGGAGAGATGGCTCGGCTCAGCCTCTGGGCCATGCTGTGGGTTGTAGCGCTTACGCCACAGACTTGGACACACAGGGCCATGGGTTTGAATCTCTGTCCTGGTGGTTCTGTAACCCT
>NW_004524906.1:718818-778646 GCF_000260255.1 Octodon degus
GTGGAACCAGGGATTGAACTCAGGCCCTTGTGCTTGCCAGGAAAGCGTTTATTCCACTGAGCCATCTCCCTGACCCCACAGAGGTGGTCTTGTTAGCTATTTTTTTCCTGTCCATTTTTGTCAACTGTTATTGATCTGAGGGATAAGCAGAACTTTAAGCTTTGCACTTTGACTTTATGGCAGATCAACTTTCCTTCATTATTTTCCTTCTTTTTTTTCTTTGTAAGAGTTATGGAGAAGGCAGTTGTACCACCAGTAATGAAGCACACAAAAGCAACAGCTTAATTAAAATAATAAATCATACACAACAATAATAAATCACCAATCAAGCACAATACTGCTGCTGGCACCCCGAGGACTATTGCAGGGAACCTCCCCACCCCGCTTCATTATTAGTTCTGGAGACCAAGAGCAGATTCTGTGCGGGGGAGGCAGGCTGGAGCAGGCACAGGCTTGCACTAGTGCCTCCTGGATGTTCATGCCCGCTGGAGACGGATCCCTGACCAGGGTCCTGGAAGGGAACCGCCTCATCATTTCTAGTGACCAGAACCCCTGGGAGCCAGCAGAGCCTGCACCCTGGGTCTTTCCATGCTGCTGAAACACCCTTGTCTCTTCAGCTTGTGTTGGTGGTTCTGGGAATGAGCCCTGGGACATTCCCTGGCTGAGATAGGTCCCTAGATCTCTCTCATTTCTAGTCTTTATTCTGAAACAGAATCTCAGTAAGTTGCTGTAGCTGCCTGGAACTCGCTAGCTGCCTACCCCTGCTTCCAGACAGAGCAGCTGAGATCGCAGACATGTACCACTCTGCTTGGCTCTTCCTTGAGGTTTTGCCTGCATCCTTCCACTGAGGAACCTTCAGGGCTTGAAGCCAGATTCCTTCCCCAAGATCCAGCCTGCCCTTTCCTCCTGGGTGTATGGAACACCTGTGACCTCACCTGTCTGTCCAGGTGGCCCGTCTGTCCGAAAGATTTCCAGACTAGCTCACCTGCATCCTGATCTCTTCCTGAAATCTCAGCAGTCATATTGGGGCTCCCCAAATTCTAACATGATTCACCTACACATTTCAGTGCCGGGCCATAGCCACTCACCTCCCTGGCTGGTGCCTTTACCCAGGTCTGGGTACCTGCGATGTCCCCACTCCACTGCCTGCTGGTTCTTTGAGGGATCCAAGACACTCAAGTTCACTGTACATCTCTCCTTTGTCTGCAGATCTTTAGAAAACATAAGGATTCATGGACTGACATCTGCAGAGCTCTTTAGAAGGAAGTGGCTGTGGGAACACCAAGCATTACACTTCTGTTTGGGAGAAGTGGCATTGTATTGCCTGGGAGAAATGCAGACCCGTGTTTACCGTAGCATTGCCCTTGGCTCTTCAGGGCTGGGACTGGTATGGCAGCTCATGAAGTTCACCAGCTTAGCTTCATGCATGGGGAGACGAGAGAGTGCAGTGAAGACGCCCAGGCTGATATCAGTCAGGTTCTCCTGCCCCCGCCCCCAAATGCCACCGACATCCTGTTCCTCCAAACCAGCGCCTTTCTGAGCCATCCTGAGGCTCCTTCACCTGAAATACTGTCATGTGTGTTTGTGCGTCAGGGAGGCTCTGTGTTAGTGAAGGTGTGACACAGGGCCAGGGCAGCCTTCGTGTGCTCACCAGCATTTGGCTCGAGGTGACATTCTTGTTCATGGTCTGCTTGGGTGGCCGCAGTTACAGGGCTTTGGGAGCTGCTAGTGTTGACGTCTTGCTTCCCTGGGATCATGGCGACTCTGGAGCTGCAGGCTGCTGGCCTGCCCCCTCTCCTTCCACAGTGAGGGCTGTCTTGGGTGCTGGAGAGAATGACAGTGGAGTGAATGTGGCCACGCCCTGTGGAGATTTGCATTTAGGTGGGAGTTTCCGAAGGCTGGAAATTCTGTCAGCCTCCTTCCCAAGAAAAACTGCTATGAAACGACAGAGGAGCGTGTGTCTTCTCTGCTGATGCTACCAGGCCAGCTGCTGGCTTCAGTGACATACTGATGCTTTTGCCAAATGACAGGTGTTTGCCTTTGGGGAAGGCTTTTTACAGGGATCAGGAGTGGAGGGACAGTGATGCCATCTTCCAGCGGCAGGGAAGGAGGGGGATGACCTCCTTACCAGAAGAGCTGTACAGGTGGAAGGTCCACAGGGTGGGCCCGGGGCATTTTCTCCCTTATTCTTATTTTAAGGGACTACTGACACCACATCAGATCTGAGAACACCACCTCTGTCAGGGACATCTCCTTTCCTCTTGCATCAACTGATGTGTTTTTGTTTCCCAATTATTATTGTTATTTACACTGATGGGTCATGTCTTTCCATTGCAGATTTTCCGTATTCTACAGTAGCATCGCTTATGGAAGAATCTCTCAAAAAATTATTATAAGACATTGGCAGGGAATGTTAACAAAGGCTCTCAAGCTCGTTCTTATTTTCCCTGTGGAGGAAGGCACACAGGGGCAATGGACAGAAGCGCTTTGCTGTCTACGGCCCCTTCCCCTGCCTCATGGGAGAGCATCCTGGCATCCTGCACAGACTAGAAAGCGCTCCCAGGCCGTGCCAGGCTCCGCGGCAATTCCGGCGCCCGGTGCGCTCTGTGCTGCCATCTGGTGACGGTCTCAGGCACAGCGTGTGGCGGCGAAGAATCCCGTTTGAACTTGGCCGTCGGTGGCGGAGGCTGTGGTTTGGCGCCCTCCTGATGGACCTTATTGCCGGGCTTGTCTGTTTCTTACCCTTTATTCCTCCCCGCCCCCCTTTACTCTTGCCATTTGTCCTCCACCGAGGGTGTCCCTGAGGCCGCACATGTCCTGATGTATGTGGTCAGGTTCGGAGGGCCCAGGTCCTGCCCTGGGAAGGGAGGCAGTGCAGACGGACTCCCGCGCAAGCGGGCTGACCCCGCGGCCGACCCTGCGGAGGCACAGACCGCAGGGGCGAGGTTGAGAGGCCCCGGAGGCCTGCTGGCTGGCTGGGCTGGATTCTCAGTGGTCTCCTCTTTTCCTTGATTGTGCTTTTGTCATGGCTTCTGTTTGTTTAGAACTGGGGAGCTTCCAACACCAGTGAGAAATGGGGACCACTGGCAGGGGCCACTGGTCTGGCTTTCAGAGGTGCGATGGGCAGATCGCTGCCATCCTTAGGCTGAAGCCACTTTCCTGTTACCGAGCACAGCAGGTGTCTGCGGGCTGCCAGTGATGGTTTGGAGCCACAGTGATGGCAGCTGCGGGGATGAGGCGGCTGGGGTGGTGGACCCCAGAGGCGTTGCCTGCTTGTGGCACTGCCCACCAGAGCCCCTGGCTCAGGATGAGTGTTTCCCTCTCTGGCATAATGGGGAGGGTGGCCCATGGTCTTGATGAACCTGTTTGAGTTTACCCTAATGCTGCTGCATTCATTTAAGGAGATGAGGGGAATCTGCCGCTCACAGAGATTCACCAGAGCTTTTACTTTTGTTTATTTTTCTTTGAAGGCCTGAGAGTTGGAGCAGACCTTCAATTACCTGTCATTCAGATACCAGGGGAATGATCCAGTGTGGCAGTTACACATTCGCATGACCCTTGATAAACTATAGGAAAATTCAAATTGTAACGGGGAGAAGACCCCATTAAACCCACACCAGAGTGTGTGTGCTTGTGTGTGTGTGTGTGTGTGTGTGTGTGTGCACACTAGCAAAAGAAATCTCAACTGAACAGACCCTTTGGTTGGAGCAGCTTTTGTGCTGGCCTGTAACTGCAGGCCATGTGTTAGGAAGCCTGGGATCCCATTCTGAGTCCTGGCTCTCGCTTCCACACATCTGAGTGAGCAACCAGCTCCCACACTTCAGGGCTCGTGCCTTCCTACTTCCCCATTCCTCAACGTGTCTGCACACCCCTCTGACTGCCCGGGAGCTCTGGCGGCTCCAGGTCCCAGCACTGTCCCTCTAAGGAGACATCACCAGTGTCTCAGGACCAGTGTTTCCCCTGTGTTGGTAGGGCTGAGAGCCCTAGTGGCAGGGAAGTGTCCATGTCCCCTATGGGAAAGGATGCACTTACGGTGCCCTGTGCAGGTTGGTGACTGCACAGAGCTGTAGAAGTTCATGTCTCTGACATCCTGGGGTGGGAAATGGGCATCAGGATGTGGCTGGCCAGGGGACACATGGCAAAGCCCAGTCGTGGTTAATAATGGCAAGCAGCATGCACTCCCAGGGTTATGGTTGCTGACCTGGGAGAGTGAGGTGAGTGATAGTTTAAAGACAGGCATTGCCTTAATTTGAATTGTGACCATACTGTATCCTGTTTGCAATGTAAGGAAAATTGTAAGAATTAATGCATAGGCTGTGACTTGGAGCTATCCCGATATCACCATCACGCTGGAGATGGGGGGTGAGGAGGAAGCCATGGAGGCAGAAGCCGGGTGTGTCTGTCACTCACAGAGACACAGCCCACAGCTGTCGCCCATTGCAGCTCCTGGGGACAAGGACACTTCCGCACCATGGGGCTTCCAACCCTGGCCACACAAGGGAATTCCTGGTCCTGAGACACACTGGTGATGTCTCCTTAGAGTAACCAGACCCAGGCTGTGGTGGTGGGGGGACCTGCCTCTGTCACAGGACAGTTCTAAGCCGCAGAGAGGTTGAGGGGCCCAGATCATAGGATCCGGAGTAAACAAGGTCAGCCCATGAGGGTGGCAACCATGGAACAGACACCAGACAAACAAAAGAAAGAGGAAACAGATTTCTCAGGCCACCCCACCCACCTGCAGTAATCTTGACCCACAACCAGCGACTGAAGCAAGGTCAGCAAGCAGCAGTCTTGCTGGCATCCTCGTGGCAGCGCTGACTACTCTCCCTGGGTGTTTCGAGTAATCAAACCTTCAGAGTGAGGCCTGAGGCAGAGACAGCAGTGGAAGCCCAGGCCTCTCCACGCCCCTGAGGGTCAGGGGGGAGCTGGGACCCATGAGCTGGGGGGGAGAAGTCTTAGGGTCCTGGAGGTCAGGATCATGGCCTGGAGTGGCATCAGGGCTAAGTAGCAACAGGCCATGGGCAGGTGTTGGGAGAACACAGAGGGTGATGAGTGTTATCCTGCACCAGCCCTGGGCTGGGCTTTGTGTGGGGCTGGGTGTAGGCTCTAGCCTCCAAGGTATGTGTGCACATGCGGGCCCACGCCTGCACACACACAGACACACAGACACACACACACACCTCACATGCCCTCACTGAGTGTATGTGCACACACTCACCCTACTCACATGCACGTAGCTCCATGTTTCTGGACCAGATGGTAAGATCTGCCTTGCTCACAATATTTAAGTGTGCAGAAGACTTGAGAATCTCAGGGCCACTGTCAGGGCCAAGGTAGGATTTCCACATCAAAGAGGGGTCTCCAGCAGTGATGGAGAACTTTTTAGAGACAAGTACTCAAACTGCAATTCAAAACCCATGTGTTTATTGTAAAGTACCAACACTGCAATTAAACACAAATACTGAGATTTTAGTTTAGAAAAACAACTACATTAACATCTTTTGTCTTAAAAGAAAAACAATATGCATACTGGAGGTTCATCACCAGTGGTCTAGGCCATCCCAAGGGGGTAGAGCCGATCTGGTGCCCTCTCTCGCTGCCCCTACAACAGTGGAGCATGGCTGCAGCACTGCCTGACCCCACTGGAGTGTGACTGTGTGCACTCATGACTCTCGTCTGAATCCCACCTCTGCCATTGAGCAGCCATGTCAAGTTGGACCAGTCAGCTGCCCACTCTGAGCTGTAGTTCTCTTATTTGTAAAATGATAGAATATACCTGCCAGCTGTGGTACACATCCCTGTAATCTGAGCGCTAGGGAGGCTGAGGCAGGAAGGAGAATTCAAGACCTGCTTGAACTGCATAGCTAGACCTGGTCTCAGAAAACAAAAACAAAAAGAGTGATAGCATTTAGGTCATGGAATCTGAGCAAGCACGGAAGGCACAGGACCTGGCACATGGCAAGCCCCGAGCGAGCACATTGCTGGTGACGTTCTGTGACAGTCTTTGGATCATGTGCATCAGCTCTGCATGCAGATAGGTGTACGCGCCACATTTGGATCTTATTTCTCTGGGACACTTAGCAGCTGACCCTTAGGAACAAAACCAAAGATTCAAATACTCACTGTACTCTCATTAGCATAAGTGCTAATGCAATGCAGCTGTCCCAGGGCTATAAAACACTGGCGACAGTGTCTCTCCTCAGCATGGGGAGTATTATTTTTTCTTCTCATAGAGCCAATTCAATATTCAACTTTAGAAGGCTGCATTTTAATGCAATCGCTGTTAAGGGCTGTTGGCTGGCCATGAGGAAATATTCTTGTTCCTGTGATGCAGCCCTGGCCAGGGAGCCCAATGGGCAATACATGATCACATTAATGTTATCTTTCTGGAGTGTGCACTAAGAAAGACCACAGGACAGAGCTGGAGGACTTGTGTCCCTTGCTGCTGGGCTATCTGGGCACAGCTGGTGTTTAAAGAAGGGACATTTACATCTTTTCATCTCTAAAAGTCCCCTGATCTCAGTGAGGCCTGTCTTTCTGGGTGGGTATTTCTGCTCCAGGCAGGGGCAGCTTCTATTTGTGACCACACTTCCCAGCCAGGATGAAGGCAAGACAAGAGGCAGAGGACTCGGCATGGGTCAGGGTTCTGGAGACTGTGATGCTGATTTCCCATAATTCCTGTCTTTTTTTTGCCTAGAACAAGGAAGTGACGTGCCAGCGGGAGAAGTGCCCCGTGCTGCCGCGGGACTGTGCTCTGGCCATCAAGCAGAGGGGTGCCTGCTGTGAGCGCTGCAAAGGTAGGTACTGTCCTGGCCGTGGCCTTGGCCTCCTGCTGTGCTAACCTTTGTTTTCACTCTTTTCCTGACTGAGCAGTGATGCCTCTGTGTGTGTGTGTATGTGTGTGTGTGTGTGTGCGCGTGCACACCCATGCAGAGGTGTGTATTGGGGGGTTGGTGGGCAGGGAGAAAGGTAGGGTGAGCACCTTTGTATTTGGTTTATTTTCAAGGGTGAGTCATTAAATGTCCCAGAGTATATCTGAACTTGGATCCTGTGCACAGTGGTTCACATACACTACATGCATGAGCATTTTGGTCAATACCCTTCAACACTTGGATTTCCCAGACTCCAAACCCACCCTCCCCTCCTCTGCCAAGAGAATCTTTAAATCCAAATGTTGCCATTTTCATTTTCATTAAATATTTCCTTTCTTTTTGAATTAAATCTACATTCCTCTGCTTGTCTTTGAAGCAACTCTAAACTCTTCTTTCCTCATCCTGGTTGCTTTGTCCAACTCTCAAGGGTCCTATCTTGTTGTCTGTCTTTCCTTCAGCCAAGGGAGTCATCTTATAAACAGTGTTTCTCAAAACTGGCTATAGACCCAGCTGTGAAGTGCAGATTCCTGGCCTTGCCCATTGCTGGCCGTAGTCATGGATGCCATCATCCTTCTAGTCAGAATGGTAGCAGCTGTGGTCAGCATTTCCAAGGGTGCTTCCTGGCATCTAGGCTCTGCATGCTTATACTGCAGTGTGGAGGAACCAGTGGCAAGCTCTGTTTAATGCACTGAGAGGCTTAGTGACTTGCCCAGAGTCACAGAGCCTGTAAGTGACAGAGAGGGGACAGACCTAGGAGGCCTCGTTCCTTGGCTTCATATTTTCAAGTCTTCTCTGAGTCCCTCATGCAGCCAGAGGCTGGAGGTGCCCTGTGCCAAGATAAAGGAAGGAGAGGAAGAGCGAGGCTGGATTTTCTGATGAGGAGTGAGAAGCTCACCTTGAGAGGCTGGTGGGAGGAGTCTGTCTCCATCAGTGTCTTTGGGGTGAGCACCCTCTTCACTCTTTGTTGCCGGGAAGGTGCAGTTTTCTTTGACCCTTTGCTCTCTTCCTATTTGAAAGTTTCACATCATTAGTTAATGGCATATGAAATATTGCCAGGTAGCCTGTTATGACCAAGAAAACCTATACTGGATGCTGACTGCGGCCAGAGGCTTAGCATGTCTGTCTCGGTTATGAAGCTAAGTGGGGTGGGAGGCCTTGATCCTGACAGTTGGCTGCCCCCTCTCATGATTTTTTGGGACTTTCTTTGTTTTGTCTTTTCTGATTTCTTTCCCTTCCTTAACTTAATTATGTTTAATTTTGACGTTACCTAGATAACTATCGTGTTCATGCATTATCATGCTAAGTCATTTAAACAAGGAGGAGAAACCTATGCTGCTCACAAATAACTATTATCATTTTACTGTACTTTTCTCAGATCTTATGCAGTTTATTAGATGTATATGTAGTTTTGTAGGTTTTTTATTTGCATAAATGGAACAGCACATATTAGTTCACAGTTTACTTTAAAATAGAACCTAACAAATATGATGTAGAGCTGTTTCCCAGGCAAGTTCGTGCTTTATCGCTGCTGCTTGAATCCTGCAGCACCCATGAACAGCGATTCATTTAGAAGCTCCCTGCTGCTGGATGGTGCATCTTAATGTTTGCCGAGCACCCAGGAGCCAGCCTGATTTTCCTGCTGTGCCCACGTCTGTGTCTCATGAAGACCGAGACATGGGAATTGCAGGGTGGCGGGGGGTGAAGCATGGTAGACATGGGTGGATGGGCTTCCAAAGAACCTTCCCTCCCTTCCCTCGAGAACTTTCAGACTTTCCTCCTAAAGCCAAGAGAGCTGAGGTGGGCAGGCGGGGAGACCTGTGGCAAAGCCTACACACAGGGCTTGGGTTAGCCTTATAAACCCACCACCCCATGCAGCCACATTCTCCACCCAGCAACAATAACCTCACTTGAGGCTGTGTCACACTCGGACTTGTGCCATGTGCTTCTGTTTCCCCTGTGTCATGAGGATGGTCTCCTCCTTGGCTTGGGGAGGAATGTGTCAAATGTCCACAGTGGTCTTGCTGAGGGTGGCCAGTGCTTTTATGTTTTCTGATGAGACAGGCACCTTGTCCACTGAGCTATCTCACTGGCCCATCTCAGAATGATTTTTTAAATGGGAAATACTTTTACTGTAAGTCTTGTCACCAGTGGACCTTGTGTCTGATGCCTTCAGAGGCCTTGGAGATGAATGGGCCTTCCTGTTTCTACACCAGCACCCGATGTAGAAAATCTCTGAGAGGGAAGGCCTGGGGCCACCCCATTCTCCATGATCATCTCTTACACTGGGGCCATCTACAGTTCCCTGGAGGGTTCTGTCTCCATGTTTCTGTTTCATTCTGTGTGCTGTCTCTGTGTAGGCCACTTCTGAAAGTGAAGCATGAAGCTAACTTCATTCTTTAGAATAAACACAGAGGTTGCTGTGTCTTGTGTGCCAGTCCCTGCGACTCTGTTCTTTGGATGGGCCTTTTAGTCTTTCTTCCCCTGAGGCCAGGCCACTGGTTAAGCATGCAGCTCCTTGGGTCACCTGCTGGTATGAGAAGTGTCCCTTGTTTGGATCTCCCAGTATCTCTCAGGACCATGAAGGCCTGGTCCATCTGACTTTCCATGTAGTGTGACTGTGTGTGTGTGTGTGTGTGTGTGTGTGTGTGTGTGTGTGTGTGTTTTAGTGGTCTTTGAACCAGGTCTTCACATGTGGTAGGCAACTACTGTGTCACTGAGTTTCACGTCCAGGTTTCTTTTTTCTTTTTCTTTCTTTCTTTTCTTTTTTGAAGTTGTTAGACTGGAACTTCCTGATAGATAAGTTGTTCAACCTGGGTCTTAAATTATGCTCCTCTTGCCTCAGTCTCCCAAATGGGTGGGATTATAGTTGGTGTGTACCGCCATACCTAGATCCTTCTGCTCATTTATTGAAGTGTGGAAGGCACTTGCATTTTCCCACTGTTGGATAACGGTTTTATCATTTACTCTGCACAGCAGAGGTAATTTTTTTCTTATTTTATGTATGAGGACCCTGCAGGCTTAGAGAAGTTAAATCAAGGTGCCAAGGTTGAGAACCAGATGTCCAGGTGTCCTTGTCTTTGACGAGTTTGCTCTTTTAAGAGACAGATGCATCTTGGGGACATCATCCAAGGAGAAGAAGGAGGCTAGTGGCTGACCAGGATGGGACCTGCGCCTGGGGTGGCTTTTGGAAGCTGTGACATTTCTGTGAATGGGTAGGTCTTGTCCCATCTGCAGAGGGCTAGTGCAGGTGGCTCCAGGGCAAACATGGTACCCACAGGTTCTGAGGTGTCACTGGAACCCTGAGCACCTTGGGACCTTGTCAGAGTGCCACTTCCTAGGGTTCTTCCAGATCTGCTGAATTCAAACAATTTGTGATAAGTGTTTGTTTATTGCTTGCTTGTGGACAGGTAAGGGGAATGACAAAGTAAAGCATTTCTATCCTAATTTCTAATTTTCCCTTGGAAAAGACATTGATATTGAAGAGAAGGTGGGAGAATAGGTCAGGCTGAGGATAGAATATGGCAAATCTTATTTCCAGAAGTGCTCTTAGGAAGTTGTGGGCGTGTTCATGTTTGTTTTACTCAGATTTCTCATATGTTCCATTTCTTCATGCATTGAACAGTATTTACTGATCCCTGGGCCAGGTACTCATAGAAAGATGTGGCTAAGCAAATTGTCCTTAACTTTTATGGAGCTGGAATATTCTGTAAGATAAAAATGTAAATAGAGGATAATTAATTCCTCGCCAGCAAGTATTTCCAGGTACTTTTGAGATTATTTTTATGCTAATAATGGTTATATTTTTATCCAAATAGCTGAATAGCTGGGCAAAAGATTAATCTAATTTAAAAAAACCCTCAGTATTGTTTGGTGAAAATAAATGAGCTCATTGGGAGGCAAACGAGTGCTTGGGCAGCTTTTCTGCATTTACTTGGACTGAAAATCACCCTTTCATTTGGGGTTTGTTTGTGAACAATAGTGTATTTGTTATCTGAAATGTATGCTTGTTCCTAGTGGGTCATAAATGTGTAAGGTGTATTTCAAACTTTATAGGTCATATCCCACCATCTTTCTTCATGCAGAGCTCAAAATAGTAAATGTCCACAACACTTTGATGAAAGATGGAAACAAACGCTCATTTGTCAAATGAGGTTTATTTTCCATAATCTTCTCTTGTCTTTGATCCCTCTGTTCTGGGCCTATTACTTTATGGGCTGCGATCCTCTGGTCTGCATTTCCTGAAGTTTTAATGTTCACATTTGATGGGGGAAATGTACTGGATATCTTTTGAAAGAAAAAGAAAGAGGCACATTGTCAGTGTTCACACGGATTTCTAGAACCTGGCCAGCCATCCTGGGTTCTGGTGAGAACTAGAAAGCCATGTGCACAGGGAGCTGGAGGGAGCAGGGCTCATGTCTGCAGAGCAATCACTGTCCACAGTGAAAGCCAATGGAGCGATGGCAGGAGGGAGCGGGATTCATGCTCAGTTGCTGTTTGGGCAGCTCCAGGTGGTTGGTGAGGGGGCGTTTCTGAGTGTTGCTTAGAGAATGACCTGGAGGGCACCAGCCTCTTGGCTATTTTGGGGGGAGCCAGCCACTCACTGTACTAGGAACAGGCATTAAAACACCTTGTACAGGAATAACTACACCCTGTGC
This sequence comes from Octodon degus, assembly GCF_000260255.1. Classification (NCBI taxonomy): domain Eukaryota; kingdom Metazoa; phylum Chordata; class Mammalia; order Rodentia; family Octodontidae; genus Octodon; species Octodon degus. The sequence continues at coordinate 730,346 of NW_004524906.1, forward strand.
TGACAAAGTAAACTGCCCTATTGCTCACACCTTTCGAGATGAGCAGGCTGATTTAGCCACGTGCCAACTTCTTTTGACGTCACAGCCTTGTCTGCTGCCTAAACAAGAGTGGGTTTTCCTGCATCTGTTTTCTTCCTCTTAGACATCACCAGACTCCTTGGTAGTTATGTCTGATCAGCCTCTACTGAGTGTGCCCAGGTCTTATCTCTCAGGTAGGGAAGGGCCTGCTCTCAGAGGTCTGTCTGGCTATTCTGGAGGAAGAGACAACCTGATATTGGGTTCCACAGATTACCCTGTGTGTCCTCAGGAGCTGGTGGTGATGCTCTAAGGTAGCAGGGAAAGTGTAGGGGTGAGAGAGATCTGAGGATGGCAGAGAGGCAGGAGGTCTAGACTCAGATGCTGCCTTCTTCTCTCCCCAGGCTGGCTGGTCGCCTTGCTGGCCTCCCCTCCACAGACCATCAGCCTCAGAGAAGTAGAAGGGAGAGAGGTGGTGTGGAGGTGGCACAGTATCATGGTTGTTCCTTACTGAAGGGCGTTTTGGGAGCCCCTTTGTATTTTTAGGCTTCCTCCTGGCTTTTTCTGTGCTGGCATTTTAACCTGGAACTTGGACACCTTGGGAAGCCCCCCCCCCCCCGTCCCTGCTGGTGAGAGCTCCATGGTGCTGGACTTGGAGCTCAGGGGGACTTCTGGTCTGCTTCTGGGTGGAGGCCTCAGGTTCTGGCTAGAGTGCTGCTTGTGGGTATCAACCCAAATCCATCTTGTCTATTTACCGAGTTCCAGAAGTGAGAGTGGAGTTGTTCACATGTTTTTAAAAGCAACAAAACAAGAACAACAGAGGTTTGTTTTTCCCTAACTGAAAGAAGATGTATGAAATGTTGTAACTCATAGATTTCTTGCCCATAATAGAAACCAGCCCATTGGTGTACTTAAATAAAAATGACGGTACTCGTTTCAAAGGACCTTGTTTATCACTGCATCACAAAAACCTGCCTTGCTGTGAGCACTGGTAAGGGAACTTGAAAATGAGACCAGCTTTCCCTGTCAGAACTGTCTCAACCGATTTTCTCGGGGTTTTGTTTTCAGATTCTGCGTGATTTGGGGGAAGGCAGTTTAAGTGGGGAGTTTGCTGTTGCCTTTTGGTTTGAGATTGGGTTTCCAGGGCTTGCTGCTAGTGACAAGCTCAACCTCTGCACTTTTCTGAAGGAGGCCATGTAGAGTCTGCCTTTGCCGTGACTGAGGAGGGATGGCTTCTGTTAGCTCCTGTGCAAGGTGCCCAGTAGCCCCCTCAGAAGATAGTTGTCCTTTCCTGTGGGCAGCCTGCTTCCTCAGCTGTCCTCTGCTGCTGCCGACACGAGTAACTTCCTACGGACTCACACCGAGTAAGGATGGCCCTAGAGCCCCAGCACAGTGCCTGTGTAGTGCCTCACATGTGCATGGGTTGAGATTCTTGGTGAGCTAAGCCCTGCCTGCAGCTGCCATCAGTGTCAGGCGGGGCTGGGGCTCAACATCCTCCTTGGAAGCCCAGCGGTCCTCAGCAGTTTCCCACAGCAGTGGAATAGCTCGCTTCTTCAACAGCAGCAGGACAGTGTCTCTCGGATGTATTTTGGGGGCTCATCTGCTACCCACTCAGGGTGATGGTCTTTTAACACATGACACTGCTGAGGTCTCGGTGGCACCTGCACAGTCTCATTTTGCCAGGTAACAATGCCAGATCACAGTGAAGACCCGTTGCCTTCCTGGTGTTGGGTACTCAGGTGGGAGGGGTTTCACAGGGGATGCATGTGGTTGGGAATCTGGGGCTGCCTCAGAATTCTGCCAACCCCCCACCCCCACCCCCGTAGCAGCCCAGGGAGCTAGCTGCACATAGAAGCATCCATGAGAATGGTGCACTCGGAGCTGGCAGTGGTCACTGATCGCCACAGAGGTTGAGGCCCAGCAGTGCTCGCCCAAGCCCTGCCCTTCCTCCTCTGCTCTTGCTGCCATCAGGCCCAGCGGCTGGCCCTCTCAGCCCTGCTTTCCCGACCTCTCCTGGGAGGAGTCTTTGGGATTCTCCCGCTGCTCTCTGCTGGGCTCCTTCCGTGGAGTTTTGCATGTGCTGCATCTCTGCCCCTCCGGCTTTCCCAGCTGGGGTCCTCTGCCTGCCTCCCCTGTGCTCACAGGTCTCACCTCACGCATTGCTTCCCGACATCCTGGCCACCTGCTTCAGAAGCAAGCTTGTCCCCACACAGTTGTGCATTGGCATCCTGACTTTCTAGAGCCAGCACCCCACCTGCAGTTCTTCAGGGTGGGACTTTCAGCCCTGGTCACCTGCCTGGGACACGTGTGTGCCTGCTGACATACACAGGAAGATGGGAATTAAGTGGGGGAATGGGGGGACCCTGGTGCTGACTTGGTAGTTCAGCGCATCTCATGCCATCCTCTCACTCTGTCCTCTCACTCCCCGTGTGTCAGCCTTGGTCCACCCGAAAGTCAGTGGGAATGACAGGGAGAGGTACGAGTGGGTCCATAGGGATGAGAGGTGACTGAATGTCTGACATCAGCACCACTCTGTGTGTTCAGTTTCAGAGAGGGCAAAAACAATCCTTAAAACCACAGCACTAAGTGTATTTTCGAGTGCCATTGGCTGTGGTATATTTCAGCAGTAGGTGACTTATTGCTGACTTCAGTGTCATTGTCAGTAGATCCTTCTTTGGATTATGTGAAGTTATGATATGCAGTGATGACTTCAGATTTCTTAGGCATCATAATTTTGACATGATCACTTGCTTTCTTTTTATAACATTGTATACTATGCACCTACCATTAGGCGTGGTTCCCACAGGTACTTTTACAGTGATTGCATGACTGCCTGCCCTGTTCCTGCGCTGAGTGACCTGCTCAGTGCCTGACAGTGGTTTGTTCCTTTCTGTCTTATATTTCTCTGTAGAGCTAATTGTCCTCTCAAATTGGAGTAAAAAATTCTTGTTTCCTCTGAGGCTTCTCATAGCACTGCTTTAAAGAGGTAGACACACTGTGGAAGGCAGAGCTGGGTGTTCTGCTTGGAGGGTGGGGTGCATCGCGAGAAAGCGTGGGAAGGGAGAATTCATCTTGAAGCCCCTGAAAGCTCTCTGGGTTCTGTTCTGTTTGCTGCTTCAAGTTGGCAGCTGTGACACTGGAAGTCTCTCTGCATAGGTGAGATGCTTCTCTTCATGAAGGCATGTGAGTCTGCGGGCATCTATGTTATTTTACAATAATCACCTGCTGGATAGGTGAGCACTATTTCTATCCTTTAATCACAGACCATGCTCTTGCATTTGCTCAAGAAGTTGGCAAAAGTGTGCATTTTTAAAAACACAAATTCTAGATTCCCTGCTAGAGAGGAGCCTCATCGTCACTAATTACATCTGTCTGCCACAGAGCCAACAAGTCATCAGGCCCTGTGTGGTAATGAAGGAGCAAAGGGTAAGGGATCTTTTTGACCCAAGTTCCTCCTCGCCTTACTATGAGACCCTTCACACTGGAGCCGACAGCTCATTGTATGTCTAGGAACCAGTGTGCAGTTAGAGGGCTGCAGCTGCTTACCTGCAGGAGTGCCCAGCTGTCAGTAGCCTGAGCCATAGCCATGAGTGAGCCCTCTACTGTCTAGGCAGCTCAGGGCAGCTTTGTTACACCAGGCTCTGAGTTTTGTGGAATGGCCAATCTGCAGGGGCTGTGAGTGCTGAAGTCACTCCAAGCCTCAGGAGAAAAGAATACCCTGCAGAGTAAAAGCAGAAGCCAGAGGGGATATTTTCATATTTGTAGGTAATAAGGAAAGCTTTTCAGCTTTTTTTGTGGGCTGTTGACTACAGAGTAGTCATAAAGATTTTCAATTACTCAGGTAGGCATTGTGGTACATGCCAGTAATCCAAACTCTGTGGGAGGCTGAGCCAGGAGGATCCCAAGTAATAGTCAAGCCTGGGCAATTTAGAAACTTAGTGGAGATAAAGCTTAGTGCAGAGATCCTGGGGTCAGCCTCTAGTACTGCCTCCCAAAAAAGAGTCTCAGTTGTTCAAGGAATGGAACACAAAGGGAATCAGGTTTTGGAATTAGATGTGGAATCGATTCCTGTTTCATCACTTCTAGCTACTTGATGTTGGCCAAGTCTCTTCTTTCTAAACTATGTTTTCCTTCTCTGTAAGCTGCTGAACTGGGTCAGTGGGTCTCAAACCTGTCCATACCCGAGAATTTCCAGGGATGACTGCAGTATCCCTGATGACTGCAGTATCATAGACGCCTGATCCCTGCTCCCAACCACGGGAACTGGACTCTCCCATTGGAGCCAAGCACCTGTATTCATTTTCTATTGTAGCAAAATACACATAACAGCAAACTGCCCATTTTTGCCTTTTTCAGGTGCACAGTTTCTGGGCATCCAATGCATTCATGATATCATATGATTATCCATACTACTATTGATTTTGACAACTTGTTCACCACTCCAAGCTGAATTCTGACCCCATGACACAATATCTCCTCCCTACTTCCTCGCTCAGGCCTCCACCCACTGTCTGTGAGTTTGTCTATGCTAGGAACTCCTTAAGTGGATTGTATTATTCTTCCTTTTGTGTTTGGCTTGTTTTACTTAGCACGGTGTTTGCAAGGTCTTCCCATCTTGTGGTGTGTGTTAGTTTTCTTCCCTAGCATCTGTCTAACAGGCCTCTGTAGGTGTCAACACTTTCCATTTTTTCATTCCTGCACTGATGGACATGTGGGTCATTCTTGCTGGGCATTATATTAAAGGGTCCTCTCTATGATTCTGATGATCATGCTGCCTGAGGGCCACTGGCCTGTTGCCACCCTTACTATGTTTCTGTGACCAGCTTTAGAGAAGGAGGATAAGACATGTCATCATGTGAAAAGATGTGACTGTTACAGTCTCATATATTTTCATTCAAGTACATGGAAGAAGAAACAGGACTGATGCCAATGAAATCCCTTGCACTTTAACCAAATGTTTGTAGTCTTCTGTTAGGATAAAAGGTTTTATGGCACTGATAGCAGTTAAAGTTAAAATAAATGTATTTAAAATGTTTGAGACCAGAAAAGTTGCAGACTTCCGTGATTTTTTTTTCAGATCGTAGAATATTGAAAATATATGAGACGTCTTGGAGACAGGATCCAAGGTTAATCATAAAATCATTTATGTTTCCTATATACTTTATATGCAAAGGTGGAAGGGAATTTTCTATGGTGTTCCCGATGGTGTTTTGCATGAAACAAAGCTTCACCATGTGAAAATTTCCACTTGGGTCACCTGTCTGTGCTTGCAGTGTGAGATTTTAAGGCTTTTCAGAGTTTGTGTTTCCTGCGTGGCCGTGCTCGGTCTGAAGTTCTATGCCCACAGTGAAGGGGGCTGCTCACCTTCCAAGCTCCATGTTCAGAGAGAGCGCGGGAGGAGCTTAAATGCAGTCTGGGAGTAACTATCTGCAAAGTCAGAACGTGCACCGGCTGGGCTTCACCTAGAGAGTCCATTGTTAAGCACAAGCAGCACAATGTTGAAAATATGACCAGGTGTTCAGGGTTTTTCTTCTAATGTCACTAAGAAAAGAAATACAGTTTAAAAAGTGAAGCCTGGGTTGGCTTGATAGCTCAGGGGACTAAAGTGCCTGCTTAGGCAGAGTGCAGAGACCAGGGTTTGATCCCTGGCATGCAGTGCCGGCCCTGCCCCTGGAGTATACTGAGACAGCGATTGAGACAGCGTGGTGGCGCACACCTATAATTCCAGCGGTTGGGAGGCTGGAAACAGGAAAATCACTACGAGTCTGATCTATGTAGTGAGACCCTGTAGACCCTGTACTAAAACACATTAGGGCTATCAGCCCTTGTTCTTGGTATTATTTCTGATGCAGTTATGTTCTTTTCAGAAAGTCCCTGCCTATGGCTGTATCTTCAAGCATTTCACCCATTTTTATCCTCCAACAGATTCTTTTTTAAAATTTTTTTATTTTCTTTTTATTAATTTTATTGAGAAACAGATAGCAATGAGACAGTTTCAAAACTGATTAATAGGACAGTTTCAATAATTAATACATTGCATATTGTTATCTTCTTAGTGGTTATTCATAGTACAAGATGCACACATGATATCCTGTCCACAAACACTATTAGTACAAATCTTTCTTCTCACTGAATTAAGAGAAAGTAGTTGTTTATCTATCCTATTTTGTATATATTGATACAAAATGGTCCTTCCTTTGTCCAACAGATTTCTTTTTAATATTTATATCTTTGATCATTTTTGTTTTAGTTTATACATGGTGAGACATATGGGACTTGATTTAGTCTCCCCCATGTAGAGCCCTTTTCCCCAGCACCATTTGTTAAAGAGGCTTTCTTCTTCAGTTTAAATTTTTGACTTCTCTGATAGCTGAATGCATGTGAAGTTGTTTCTGCATACTCTATTCTGTTCCATTGATTCATATGGTTATTTTGTTGTGTTTATTTACTGCCAGTACTATGTTAGTTTTATCAATATATTTTTGTGGTATAATTAAAAAGTCTGGGATTTTGATGTTTTCTGCCTTGCCCTTGTTGTCCAGGGTTGCCTTTGTTCTTTTAGGACCCTTCTAGTTCCATATGAATTTTAGGATTGTTTTCTCTAGTTCTGTGAGGAATGTATTGGTATTTTGATTGGGATGGTATAAAATCTATGTATCAGTTTGGGAATTGTGGCTATTTTGGTTCTGCCTATATAGGAATAGGGAATGTCTTTCCTTTTTTTTGATCCTCCTTGATCTCCTTTTTGAGTACTGCAACTTTCATTGCAGAGTTCTTTCACTTCTTTGGCTTGATTCTTAAGTATTTTTTCTTGGTGCCATTGTGAAAAGTTTTGTTGATTTCTTTGTCATTGACTTAATTATTGGTGTATAGAAATGCTACTGATTTTCATGTGTTGACTTTGTATCTTGATATGCTGTTGAATTTTTAAAATTCTAGCTGTATTTTGGTGGAATGTTTTGGGTCTTCTGGGTAGAGGATCTTGTTATCTGCAAAGAACAATAATTTGACTACTTTCTTTCATATACATGCCCTGTTGTGTCTTTTTTTTTGTGGAACCGGGAATTGAACTCACCCTTGCACTTGCCAGGGAAGTGCTTATTCCACTGAGCCATCTCCCTGGCCCCTCATGCACCTTTTATTTCTTTGTCTTGGCTGATTTCTCTCACTAATATATTGATAACTCCATGAACAATACCAGGATGGTGGACATCCTTGTGATGGTCCTACTTTTAGAGGGAATGCTTTCAGCTTCTCATTTAATATGATGTTGACCTGTCTGTCCTCTTTCCTTTAGTTGTATGGTGTAAACTTGCTTGGGACACCCAAAGTTTGGTTTCATTAAGTAAACATGATTGAATACTTCTTAAAAATACAAACACAAAGTAAGAACAAGCCTGTATGTGGAGGACCAACTGGGCCTGTGGAAGAAAAAGCACCCAAATGAAAGTTAATTTACCTGATTACTCCAGGAAAGCTTTGCTTTTCTAGAGTTAAAATTTCTTGGGCACATGTGCCCAACAGAAGACAAGAGATGCAGAGAATGGCATCTTCTCTGTGTTCTACTTCTGTGGTTGCAGGACCAGCTGTTTAGTGGTGCTTACTAGCAGTGAAATTAACATGGAATAAGTTATTATGTGCAAGTACTTTAAAGGGGATAGAAACTTATATTGTGTGTGGAGAAAGGCCACGGAAGAATACCCTGTACAGGGACATTTCAAAGGCACTTTCCAGAGGCTATGAATTTAAACTGGATCTTGAAGGGCATGTAGAAGGTAGATAAAGTTCAAGAGAGTAAGTTTCACTGTGTTGGTAAACGGTTGTAGTAGCCAGCATCCCATCACCGGGACACAGAACCCAATACCCATAACTTAAACAAATGAAGGTTTAACTTGGCCCACAGTTTCAGGGGATTCCGTCCATGATTTCATGGCTGCAAGGCAGGCACATCCTGGTGAAGGGGATTGGCGGAGCAAAGATGCTCAGGGAGGTTGGGAAGCAGAGCAAGGAACAGTGCCAGAGAGGAAGAGGTGAGGGAACATAGATGGTACCTAAGGCAGTGCCTCCGTAATCCACCCAGACACACCTCGGAGTGTGATCCATTAGTTCTCCTTGTGGATTTCAGTTAGCCAAGTTGACACAATGAAGCTCAATTGTCACAGGAGCCTTTCTGCGGAAGCCCCAGTGTTTTGATTGGGGGCTTAGGCATGTGTTCAATGGTGTGTGAGTTACTTGTGAAAGTCACCCAGGCACCGCAGTGGAGTCCTAGGAATGAGGGAGAAGACTCAATCTGCAGAGTGAGGCTGCACTGAAAGGTTTGGGTACAGGTGTTAAGTTTCTGGTAACTCTAAGATTCAGTTGTCTGTTCTTGGGCTGATGTTAACCTGAAAAGTGAGATGATTTAGACTAAAAGAATGAAACTAATCATACCTTAAGCTTGTTAGAAAGCCAGTGCCTTTTGCATAGTTTCGATGATTTTTAGCCATTATTTTAGTAGCAGAATGATGAACATGTGTGGTATTCTTTTTTCCTTTGGATGATGTGGCCACTAAAAAAGGTTACAACTAATAGGAAAAATGAGTTTTATTGCTTAACTGTGGCTTTAATTAATTCCTGTCTTTTCTGTTTCCATTGCCACATGCTTTCTGAATAGATGGTCCACAGGGTAGAGCTGCTGCACAAGTCTGTGTGCTATAATAGTACTATGAGTCCTTCCTCTCATAAAGAGCAAATTTATGCAGAAGGAAAGAGTTATTAGTCCAGGTCAGTTTTGTGTTATTTTATATGTTATGAGGAACCAGGTCTCTACAGGATGGTTTAGGTCAGGGCATCCCAATTTTGACATTTTGGGTGAGTTCACTCTCTGGTACACCTTGAAAACTGGTTGTGTCCTGGCCTCTACACAGTGATGCCTACATCATCCCTTAGAACTTAGTTGTGACAACCAAAAGTGTCTTCTATGGTTGTCAAAAGCATCCTGGGTCAGGGCTGGGATGGAAAGCAAAATCACCCTTGGTTTGAGTCTATTGTAGTGATTTTTTATCAGAAAATAACCCCTTTATCCAGCTGCAAGACTGATGGCTTCATTGAAGTTGTGGATTCTCAACAGCTCTTCATCAGAAGAAGAAAAATATTGAATGCTGATGATTTTTCTTGCCAAAAATTTATTTAAATATACTTAAAGAGGGGCTGGTGAGATGGCTCAGTGGTCTAAAGCACCTACTTAGAACAAGCTTGGCAAAGCACAGAGACCGCGGTTCAATCCCCAGCACCACATGCCAGCCAGCCCCGCCCCCTGGTGGGCTGAGCTGGCCACACACACACACACACACACACACACACACACACAAATAAATAAAAATTTAAAAAAATAAATAAATATACTTAAAGAAAGAAACAAGACATCTGCTTTACTGGTTATGTTTACCTGATTGTTCTTTCCCTATTTCCTGCTCTTACTCTTGCGTTTAATTAGTGAGCTTGCTACTACTTAATTTTATGACAGTGTCAGTCATATTTCTGGGCTGCTGAGTCATAAATACAAAGTCAAAAACCAGTTTAGACTTGGATAGAATGTGTGGGCTTCCCTTAGAAGGAAACAGTCTGTGAAGATTCTGTTCACACCTTATTCCCTCTAATTTTGGAACAGCTATATTAGCCTTTCTGTGTAAAATTTTTCATCTAGGAAATGAAGTAAAAAAGCTGTAATTTATAGAAACTCACTCTAGTTCTAAATATTACAGCAGTAGCAGTTTTTATTGTTTCTTTGGGTTATTCCTCCTGACTGATCACATATCCTATAGTTTGATGACATTCTCAATGTGAGCTGTAGAGTCCTGAGTGGCTCATAGACCATGATGCAGGTCTATAACAAGATAAGTGCAGATGAAAAAAATATTAGAAACTTTTAACACCATTCAATAGGGTGTTCTATGTTTGTTGCATATGATAAGAAAATGGTGATCCTATATTTTATGTAGACTTAAAACCAGTTTTAAGGGAGTCATTTTTATTTTTAAAAAGTATTGATTGCTTTTGATTGGAAAAAGAAAAACATGGAAAAACACTATATGTATAGTGAAAGTGTTTCCCTAATGTGTTTCCAATTAACAGTGCATGTTAGTAATTCAATTTATAGAACAGAAGAGCAGAGTATTACCTGGTACTCTGCAGTTACTCATCATTCTTGGGAACTCACATCCTAGACTAGAAAATGCATATGAATTAATTCCAGAATAGGAATCTATAGAGATCTATGTACATTTACCAAAAGAGCTATAATGAGTTAGCCTGTTGGTCAAATTGTATTACTTCTAACCCACAGGGATTGTTATGCTAATGTGTTATTTCCCTTAATCTCAAGTTTTCTCTATAAAACTTTATGTTTGTTATCTGCTAACATTCTACAGAGATTCAGTTTCTAAGACAACCATGACTGATAACATAATGGTACCCTAACCAACCTCTCAGTATTGCCACTGGTTACATTACTGTTGTGAGCACCCTACATTGAAATAACTCTTACTCATGACACTAATGATAAAATCCTATGCCACAGCTTTAGACACCTGCAAGAATTCATTAGGCACCACACTGTAACTTTTTCTGTTGCTCATATGAACTCTCACTCTAATCTCCCTGGCCCTCTAGTGGAGGGCAACACTCATGCTAATACTCTGGTTATGCATCTACCTCAAGAATGGGATCTTGCTTCAGATCCATTTTTTTCAACAAAGTGCTAAAGCACTCATTAATTCTTTTAATCTTACACCTAAGCAGATCCACACAATTGTTCACATTTGCTTTGACTGCCAAAACAGATACAATCAGGATGGCACCATTATACCAAGAAGCAAGAAGATATTTTAATCTAAATCTGTTATTTTGTTATAGTGTCATCTGAGAAGAATGTGTTTGTCTATAATGTATTTTATGTGATATTTTTGGACTGTACAGTCTGTGAGCATTGTTAACCATTGTAATGCATTTATGTGTGCATATAGTATTATCATACACATATTTATTATATAAGGTTACACCTTTGAAAATATTTATATCTTTTAGTTGGCTCTCCTATGCTGACTTGGCATGTATACTTTATTACCAATAGCTGGAACACAAGTAAGAGAAAGCCAAATATTTGGGTTGAAAAGTTTACCATCATGAATAATGTTAGTGTGAAAGTCACCAATATGATGAAATTGTTTTTAGATTTGCATCTTTGAAGACCTGAGAAATGCAAAAATGCTTAATACATGATAAATCCAGTAATAATGGTTGTCACAAACCATGCCTGAAAAGACAGATTTGTCTTGTGTTGTATCATTGACCAATTTAGGAGTTTCGGCTAGTCATGCAGAAAATCTAATGTTTAATATTAATTTGAAAAATGAAAGTTATAACGCTTGTCTGAAAGCATCATTTAAATTAGAGAGGAGAGTTGAGACATAGGAAAAATTCATGGCCATAGCTCCCTATCTTCTTTAAGCAAAGAGGAGCTTTTAGAGGAAATAGTTTGGGCTCAGTCAGACCAACAAACACACATACATATTTCATTCTGCATATTGGATTCTCCACAAATGTCTTCAACATGCTTGAGCCTTTTAGTTTTGTCACGATCACAAAACCTTACCATACAAAATCCTCTCACATCAAAAGCATTTCTTTATATATTTTTCTCTAGCCTACTTAATATACCTTTTATTTTCAAAACAAACTTGGCTACTGCTGTTTGGAATTTAAAATGTTGCACTGAGATTTGACTGGATGCCAATAAGCCTTTTAAGTAACCTTGAATAGTATAACTTATCTTGGTACCAGCCAAAAGAAGAGTAAGTTAACCCTGTAAGTGTAGTATGAGAATTTACAAAGCACAAGAAATGCTTTAAGCTTATCAATTATGTTTAATACCAAGTTAAATGGAAAGCCAAAAGTAAATACATTAAATTTTAACAATGGGCTCTTATAAATTTTACAAGAAGCATTTATCTCAGGCAAAGTTCCAAGAAGAATTTTTTTTCTTATCTTTGTTTCCTAAGATGTTTTCTTTTTATTCTGTTGGAGCTTTTCTTCGAAGTGTAGAAATTTTTGAAAAAGACAAGATCCCAGTTGTTGATTCTATGAAGTATTTCCCATGCAGTTTGGTTTTTGTTCATGAACTCTCTACTTACCTCAATGTCTTTAAGATTTCTACTTACGTTTCCTCTAGAGGATTTAGTGTTTCTGTTTTAATATTTAAATCTTTGATCCATTTTGACAGTAGCTTTGTGCATGGTGATAGACATGGGTCTAGTTTTAGTCTTTGGCATGTGGAAAGTCAGTTTTTATAGCACCATTTATTAAAGAGGCTATCTTTCTTCCAGTAAGCCTGTTTAGATGCTTTATCAAAGATAAGGTGACCGAGTGTGTTTGTAGTTGTTTCTGCATTTTCTAAGCTGTTCCACTGATCCTCAGGTCTGTCTCTATGCCAGTATCATGTTTATTTTATCACAGTAGCTTTATAATATAGTTTCAGGTCAGGGATTGTTCCTTTGTTTCCCAGGATTGCTTTTGATATTCTAGGTCTCTTCTGATTCCAAGTGAATTTGAGGACAGTTTTCTCTAGCTCTGTGAGGTATACTAATGATATTTTAATCAGGATTGCATTGAATCTGTATAGAAATTTTTGTAGTATGGCCATTTTCACAATGTTCATTTTTCCTATCCAGGAGCATGAAATATTTTTCCATTTTTTCAAATCCTCTTCAAACTTTTTTTAGAGTGCCATAATTTTGCTGAATAAATCTTTTAAATACTTTGTGAGATTGATGCCTAAATATTTAATTTTTTGATGTTATTTTTGAAAGATGTGGTTTTCCTAATCCCTCACTCAGTGTGTTCATTCTTTGTGTACAAAAATGGTACTAATTTTTGAGTGTTGACTTTGTACCCTGCTATGTCGCTGAATTTGGTGATTAAATGTCTGATTGTTATCTTTGGTTGGTACTTGTGACAGTTTTTTGTAATCTTTTCTAATAGATGTTTTATGTGTACCTTGAGAGTAGCTTAACCTATATATTTAAGAGGCAGTATTTATAGTCTATTGCTTAGTTTTGCTCATGCATGAAGTTGTTTGATCACCACAAGTGTCCACTTTGTTTTCCCTTGCATCAGTTTCACTGTTCTTCAGATAACAGTCTCTTAGGTATTCTATAGCTTCTTAGTGGACAGAGTACCCAGGTGAAGTGGGCCACACAAAAATGGAGTGAGATGCATTTCACTCTTTAACTGAAGCCATTACATCCAGGCTCAGATTCTTGTGAGTGAGCTACTAATTGTGAAAGAAATTAATTTATTTGTTTATAGCCAAATGAATCTCTAGATGCAGCAAAAACATGACTGTAATTTAAAACTGTTGTTATAGTGAACTTCTACACTCAAACAAAGCAGGTACAGTTATGTTAACAAATTACTAGCATATATTCAATATTCCAATGGCTAAACATGTGCAAAACATTTTTATGATAAATTTTTCTGAGCTTAGCATATTTTATTGCATTGAATTTTGTTGCCTTTATACCCCATTCTTTTCCCTTTTTTTGCTTTTCATTGTGTTTTGTTCTTTTGTATAATTTTGTTTTATAGTCATATACTATTAAGAGACATTGAGAATGTTGCTTGCATTGTCTTTTTCTCCTTAGATAAAGTATGATCCTTATCAAAGCAGGAGAAATGAAAGTAAAAGAGAAAAATGAGAAACAAATTAACTATCCCTACTCAATAAGCAGTTGAACAGGTAGATGGCTTCTAAGTGATCCCATGATAGTATGAAAGCAAAAGATAAAAGAAAAAGTATGTAGAGAAACACTGCACCCACTCATGTTAGCATTGGACAGTAAAGGACCTCTGGGCTAAAAAGATCTAACCTTGACCTCACTGGAGACTTACCAGGGTATTCTCTGGTTCTCTATGTAACCTTACCAGGATAAATGACAAGTTGGATGCCCTTGTTCCTTTTTAGGCTTTGCAAGGATGATCCTTTTTGCTGATTTGTATCTCCAAGTTTCTTGTTCCAGTTTCATTACTTTCGGTGCTGTCTCACTGTTTCTTTGCCTGTCATGTGAACGTTACTTGTTGCAGTAGGAAGATGTGGCTGTGTACAAGATGAAAATAATTACTTAGAGACAAGATTTAGTTCCATCTGAGAAACCCAGAGTGACTGCTTATGTTCAGGAGAGAGAACTTCAGGGACTCTCAGACCATTGCTGTGGTTTATTTATATCTTAAGGTAGTCAGAACAAAGAAATAGAAGCAAACACTTTTGCAGGAGTTTTGGCCAAGGGATAGGGAGGGAGCAGGATGATTTGTTACTTATAATATGTCCATCCAGGATAGGCAAGCTTATTGGAAACTGTGCTAACACACTTACTAGGGTAAACATTTTCAAAAAAGAACTTGCTTTTATTTCTACTGATGTCCTTCAGATCTGCTCTAAACTTTACTCATTCCTTCCAGGAATCCTGAACTGTAGTCCAGAGAGTCCTTACCTCTTTCTCATTTGATTCAAATGCTCTCTGGGCCAGGATCTCCACATGAGTTCATCAATCTATGATTTTTCATTGCAAATGTCATCCATAAGGTGAATAGATTCAATAGCAAACAAGTAGTGCAAGTGAATGCCAAATAAATCCTTAGAAAGTTTAGTATGTTGTTATGGTTTGTGTCTAGATGTTTCCCCAAATCTTCATGCAGTGATGGGGGTGGGCTTATCAGAGATGGCTGAATCTAGAGTTTGTGACTGATTCATGGTCCAGTGCTGGGATTAAGGGTGTGAGTGCTATATTTACACTAGGGCAGATAGCCTGCATACAGTGTAAGAGACAGGAAAGAGGGTTATCTACTCTCTCTCTCTCTCTCTCTCTCTCTCTCTCTCTCTCTCTCTCGCTCTCTCGCTCGCTCTCTCTCTCTCTCACTCTCTCTGTCTCCCTCACTACAGTCTCCCTGCCATGAATTGGTCTCCTCTGCCAAGCTATCTTGCCTTGGAGCAAGCCAATTACAGATTGAAATCTTTACAAATTGTGCGCTAAATAGACTTTCTCCTCTTTAACTTTGGGTGTATTTTATCTCAGTGACAAGAAAAAAATAACTAAGGAGAATTTGGTACCAGAGAAGTGGGAGTCATGGCTGTGACTATACTGACCATGTGGCTCAGGAGCTTTTGGAAATGGCTTGTGTGAAGAGTTTGGAAAGTTTTGAATGCTGACTGAAAAAGTAGCACTGGAATACTTTAGGCTGTACTGTATCAGGGACTCTGCTAAGAGCTGAGAAGACCAGAAAGCTGGCAAAGACCAGGCTCAGGAGATTTCTACTGGTAAGGGTTGAATTCACTGCTGGACTCCAGATGATGTGTGTTATGCCTTGGCAAAAAGTTTGCCTACATTTTGCTCAAGTCCAGAGACTTTGACTAAGACCAGGGGCAGTGGACTAACTAATCCTGCAGAAGAAATTTCAAGACAATCTGTTCAGGTAGTGGCATGGCTACTGTTGGAAGCTTTTAGCCAGATGTTGAGAATCAAGAGCAAATAATCTAGCAGATTGATTCAAGACATTGTGAATTTAGCTGGACAGGAAGCTCCAGGAAAATTGTGACCTTCAAAGATAGAACAGAGGAGAAACTGGTCACTGAAAAGACTAGCAAGAAAAGCCAAGTATTTCAGAAGACAACAGAAAAGATGGCCCAAGGGATCACAAGAAATGGAAGAACTTATCTCACTATTTGGAGCCTCAGATTTGCAGAAGTGAGACTGTTTTGAGAACAAAGTGCCAGAGCACCATGCTTCAGAATGGTGGCAGCCCAGAGAATTTGTTCCTCAGAATTGGATTCAGAGTTGTCAGTGATCCAGGCATTCAATCCAGCTGGCAGCAGACGTGGCACTGGTCTTCATGTGGCCCAGGTTTTAGATGCATATAGAATACAGGGGTTTTGGTATCAGGAAGTCCTCCAACCAGATTTCACAAGGCCTGTGAGACCAAGCAATGTACCCCTGAGAGTAGAGCATGTGAAGTTGTGAGGGCAAAGCTGAAGATGCATGTGAAACACCAGAATTTTGGAAAAGCCAGGGACATGGATTGTCTGAGGAAAACTGCAAAGAGCGAACAGAGCAGATCAAGAGAGGAGCCATGGGTCATACAGCCACCAGAAGCGCTGTAGGGGCAGAGCCACCCAAATCCTTTGGTGTTTACAGCTTGCCACAGATTGGTGGGGATGCTGCAATGGGATCTGTGGGATTTAATGTTTGCCCTGCTAGACTTTGGGATTGCTTTGGTCTCATTCTTTTGTATGCCTATTGTAACTTTTGGAATGGAAAAATAAATGAAATGTGTATATTATGCCATTTAATGTTGGAAGTGTTTAACTTTCTTTTCATTTGTACAGGAGCTCACAGCTAAGAATATGCCTTAAATCTCAGGGAGACCTTAGACTTGGACTTTCAGCAATGTTGGAACTGTTAGGACTTTGACAATTCTTGGAGATGGATTAAATGCCTTTTGTATAAAGGGATGTGCCTAAGCCTTGCAGGAACCAGGGGCAGAATACTTTCATTTGTGTTTAAATATCCCCTAAAGCCTTTTCAGAGGTGGCTGAATCTAGAATGTGTGATGCTGGGATTCAGGGTGTATGATAAACTCACTCATTGGTTTGGCACCACCCTAATCCCAACAGCCTAGATAGGGTAAAAAAGGGTCAAAGAGATACTGTTAAGGTTGATTGTTTTTTGCTATCTTCTGCTCACCATGAACAGTTCTCTGCAAAGCCAACTTACCTTGGAGCCAGCTGATTATGTATTGAAACCTCTAGAAACTGTGAGCTAAATAAACCTTTCTTCCCTTAACTTTGGATGTCAGATATCTCATCTCAGCAGTGAGGGAACATTAAGACATCTGTGTTTTGGGCAGAGCAGCCAAGTGTGTGGCATCGGTGGATACTGTGATCACTGATCTTGGCTTTGAGGACATAACTTTTTTCCTCCAGTAGTAAAGGAATCTATACTCATCTTTGTCCTGCTTTCTCACTATGCTTCTCCTCTAGGCTGCACCTATGAGGGAAACACCTACAACAGCTCCTTCGAGTGGCAGAGCCCAGCCAAGCCCTGTGTCCTGCACCAGTGCCAGGTAAAGTCCAGTGAAAACAGCCCAGAGGGACTTAGGGCCAACTCAGAGTGAAAACCAAGCAGATAACTAAACTGAAGACCAAATTCAAACCTCGTTGCATCCTTGTGGTTTATTATGACAGTCACCATAACAAGACAGGTGCAGGGTGGATACTGTGTCAGACTTGTTTCTAGAAACACAGAAGGGTGCGCTGCCACTGTAAACTGTGCCTGGAAAAGCTCCAGGAAGATGTATATGTCCTTGGGGAAAATACATGTCTTCCTGTGAAATCATCTTTGAGCACAACACAAGTTCCTGTTAGCAGAAAGGAGGCATTGTTAGACAAGACGTGTTTTCCTTCTTTGATTTAGAAAGTTCTTGAGCAGAAGCCAGGCTGTAAACTGTCTTAAATTGAAGTAATTAGCACACGGTAACTTCAGTGATTTCAGCCTGATGAATCTCAGCACCGCCAGTCAGCATCTAAGGAGCCCATTGTGCCTGGTCCTCGTGGACAGCAGCAGTGACCTCACACAGCTCTGATGGCCGCAGGCACAGAACACAGCAGGATGGACCAAAGGGGCAGTGAAGAACCAAGACTCGAACTCCTTTCCTTAGCTCTCGGGAAGTACCTGTTTAAAGAATAGCAGTCACCTAATTTTCACACTACTTCAAAATCCTTCTCTGCAGAGGAGGTGCTGTGAAATCCTTTTATCCCAGACTCCATTTAAATATCTGAGCCTTCCATGTGCACGTGAAGGAAGGTGGAAGGTGGCCACAGTGGGTATTTCTCTTCCATCTCATCTCAAGCACAGTGACACGTGGTATACTCAAATCTGTATTTTACATCATCATTTTCTCATCTACAGTAAATATTCAGTTGCTCATTGAATTCAATAGCTTATTTGTGCAGTGAGTCTGTTATTTATGAAAATAAGTAATAGGTAAAATAGTTATAAACAATAGATTCACAGAATCAAATTTGATTTTTTTTACTCCATATTATAAATGTGGTCAGCCTCCTGGCATAAAGAAACAAGAACAATGACTTTTAATAACACCAGAGGCCCCTGAACTTTCCAAAATTTGCACTCCTCTATTTCTTCTCTGTCTTTATTTTCCTTTCAGTATTGGGGATTGAGCACAGGGACTCACACATGGTAGACTAATGTTGGACCTCCCTATTGCTGAGCTAAGTTACCAGCCTTTTTTGTTTTTTTAAGACAGGATCTTCTAAGTTACCTACACTGGCTTCATTTTCTGGTCCTCCCGAGTAGCTGGACTGTGGGTGTGAGCCACTGTGCTCAGCTTACCTTGGTCTTTCTTCAGATCACATAAGTTATTCTCCTTTTGCTCTGCTTCTTGGTCAGTGAAATTTCTACTCAGGAGCATCTGAAAGCCATGGCTCCAGTATTTGTTAAAAAAGAGGACCACATGCCCTTTGGGATCCGGGATCTCATTCCCATAAGCAACCAGAGGTCCTGAGCATCCACAAGTTACTTGGGCCAGGGTCACTTTTACTGCCTCTGTGTGAAGACATTATTACATTAAATACAAACTACCATGCAACAGGGAATACTTTGTTGCCTGATAAACACCTTAAGCTATTACAGTGGCTAACACTGAAACTCCTGCTGCTTGTCATCTTTGGTCACTGACACACAGCCAAGAAAGAATTGACTCAGGAATACCAAACTATTACCTGAAAAATCAGGAAAATGAAACTGCAGAGTGGGGCTCAGAAAGGGGAAGTCACCTGCCAAAGATGAACCTCACCTTTCCTTCTTCCTCCTGTGCTAAAACGTCCCCTGAGCCCCGCTAGCTAGGAAGGGGCTGTTCCCTTCAAGAAGAGCAAAATTCTGTGCAGGTGGGCACAGAAAGGTGCACCTTTTTCCACCAGCACCTTCCCACTTCTGCCTTCTGCTTCCTTCTTTAGGAGGATGCAGGAAATGACCTTTCACTCGCACCTGCTGGGCAAGTCTGTTCTCTCCAGGAATGGTGACTGCAGTCTCTCTCCAGCTCTTCTGAGGGTGGGAGGTCAGTAACAGGGGACAGTGCCAGGTGGACAGTGAAACATGGGCTGTACTTCTCACATATTAGTTGTGTAACCTCTCTGCGCCTCTGTCACTCTCCATAAAATGGGATGAGAAGGAGCTCATTGAAAGTTGCAAGCAGTAAGTGAGATTCTCATTAAAAATGCTTCAGAGAGCCACTTGCCTTTCATGAGTATGTTCAGGAATTGAACAGATGCCAGCAAGCCCAATGATCTGGTCTCTTCCCACTTGCCATGTAATTCCATGTTCTTATATCCTCCAATAAAAGGAATTCTTGTGAAAATTTTACCTGTATTTTTCTACATTTTATTTCTTCATGGACAAGGATGATCTCAAGACCACAGAAAAGAAGTTCATATTGAGAACCAGACAAGCATCCATCTGGATTGGAAATACTGGAGGAAAATTGACTCTAGACCTTAGCTTTCTGCAGTTAGGTTGCCAAGTGTAGGTTTTTTTACTGATGCTGTGTATTGACAATATTTTGTATTTTTCTCCCAAATGTGATCCAGGACACAATAAATTCCCTGGTGGTGGAGACCTGAAGCCTGGGATATAGTTATTTAAGATATAGTCCTTTTGGTAGGGTAGATACAATAGTAGCAGGCACAATAAAAGAAGTAGTCTCATTGTAAATTGTTAGCTCTGTTTTTAGTTTGTTGTACTCTCCCTTCCAAACAAAATAAAATACATCACACAAACAGAAAAGCACATTCATTTATGAAATGGGTAAAAATGTAAAGCAAACTCATCAAAGACCAACTCTGAAAATTAATTTTAGAACTAACTTGACATTAGGCTAGTATAATAGACCCAAGATCAGTTAACCTCTTGGCAGTTTGCAAATGACATTTGATTGCATGATTAAAACTTCAGAACTGTGCTTGATGTCTTCAGTATGAACTCAGAATTGGCTTTGTCCGGGCTCTTCCTTCAATGCTGGACAATTGGAGACTCAAGCTCTGACCGAGACCTAGAGATGTTTCTGAGACTGCAGAGTTGGTCTAGTTGTTTCTAGGAGGATAGAAGGGATTTATGTGGACCCAGGGACCTCGGGATGCCACTTAGGTCTCCCTGCTCCAGAGCTAATGCCTTGAGATACAAGAACAGTGATAGACAATACAGCCAGCATTGAAAATGTGAGCTGTGAGTGAGCATCTAGACTCTGCCAGCTATCAACAGGTGGCAAGAAAGTGTTAGAACTAGATTCAAAACAAAGAAAGCAGGCCCAGAGAGAGAATGCAAGGCCAGGAAAAAGGAGGAGGGGTGATAGTCCAAAGCATCAGTAGAGGTGAACAAGGGGATCTTAGCTCATTTGTGCTGAGTCCTCTGGGCCTGAGGCCTATTCCACTGTGTAGTTTTTAGGTTTGGGTTCTTCCATTTGGTTACTTTCTTGAAGTTTAGCTCCTTGGCAGGAGTGCTGGGCTGGCTGACTGTGCTGTCTTTTGCAGGAAGGCGTCGTCACAGAGTCCCAGGTGCGCTGTGTCGTTCACTGTAGAAACCCAGTGGAACACCCAGGAGCCTGCTGCCCCACCTGTCCAGGTAACATGCTCAGGAAGTGGGAGGCCAGGAGGCTCCTCAGCACAGGGCAAGACTTGAAATCTGTCTCTTGGAGATGGGCCATTGCTCTTTGCCAGCTGGATTTTCCTCACCGGGCCTCTGCACACCTAACAGCATTACAGGGCGCACTCCTCCTCCTTTGCAGGGCTCTGAACTGGCCTGAACCTTCTCACTTCCTGTCCTGAAGGGCATGGCAAGGGCATGCTGGGCATGAGGGCAGTGTGCTGTGGGTCTTGGCCGGTGGCTTCTCTGGGCCTGGAGGCCTGCTTTCCACTCCTACATCCACGGTGGCTTCCCTTTGCCTCCAACAGTGTCTTCACCACTTCATACTGTGGAGCCTTTCCTGGAGCTTGCCCTGATGAGGCAACCAGATGCTTCTGGCAATGGAGAGGTCTGTGCCATGTGAATTTAGCTAAGGGTTTTGCTGGTGTTCTCCTTGTGGCTTTACAAGTAGGGCCCACCCTTGTAGAGAGGCCCCTGTCCAGCTGACAGTGAAGAACTCTTCATTTTCCAGCCACCAAACCTTTGCTCCCACTTTCCCTCAGGGACTGCAGAGGCCTCCTGCAGCTCCGCTTGCCCTTTGCCACAAGCCTGGGGATTCTGTGGTGAACATTTTTCTGATCTGTTGGTGCTGATCATCTTGGACAGGTATTCTGTGTTTGGGGTTTTCTCCGAGTGCTCGTCCTCCCTGGTAACTCTAGGATCACTACTCTGCTTTGCAGGGTGATCCTGAGGTGCTTCTGCTCTTTGATCCTCCTGTGAAGGGGTGAAGGTCCTGGGGGTCTGCTATAGACATGAGCCCCTCTGTGTGGTAGACCCTATTCTTTCCCAGAATTCAGTCCTTTCTTGTCCTTGAATGAGGAGGACAGACAGTCCCCGCCTCTTCTGAATTCTTCATGTCCTGCGCAGTCTTTGTTCAGCTTCCTTTCATGCTGGTATTTCCATGCAGCTTGTACTGTTGATGAGCTCATATGAAAGCCACAAACTGGATAAAATCACACTGATTCTCCCTGTAATCCCATTATTTTGCGTGTGTCCCATGGTCTGCCCAGTGCCTTTCCCCTCTGATGCACTGAATGTTTCAAATCAGGTCACCATGTCCTTGGATGTCAGTGGGATCTTTACCAAGCGGAAGAGTGGCTCCCTTGGACTGCACCCTGGAATTTCCCAGGAAGCTGTGGTGCTGCGTCCTGTACCCAGCTGCAGCTCAGCCCAAGTTCATAGAACCTGGGTGGAGGGACCGAGCCTCCCTGCTGATTTCCATACGTGGCCAAACTGGAGATGGATAGAGGAGAAAACTTTGTCATACAGATTGAAGGTGATCTTAGTTCTTAACTATGGGAGTTAAGCTGTATTGAGCAGGTAGCTGCACTAGAGATACAAAATCCACTCAAAGATTCCTGCTCCCAGCCATTAAAACACAACATCTCTCCCTGTGGGTAGCATTCTCTTACTCAAGGAGGTGTATCCAGGCTGCCTGTGTAACAGGGCTGCAAACAGCAGCACGATTTACCTTAGCAGCTGAAGTCTCCTGTGTGAGCCCTTTTCTTTGCTCCATGTTTTGGTTGAGTTTGCAGGAAGGAAAGGGCCAATCTCCATGGCCACACACGGTATGGTCCTGAGTCTTCACTGCTGTCCAGAGAGGGTTGAGGTGTCAGTCACAGCAGTGACAGCCGAGGTTCCGAGTGAGGAAGGACCAGAGGACCCCTTGCTCCTGTCTCTCACCCCACTGGATGTCACAGGAAGTGCCCAGCTCCATCCCATCCTTAAAAGCCAGTGATCCAGGGCCATGTGCCAGCCCACAACACCCAGGAGACTCTGTGCCCTAGGTTAGGAGGTCAGGATTGAACTTTGCCCCTTTGTCTCAGTTCTAAGGAGAGCATTTGGGATGCAAGTGGGAGGCTCAGAAGGAGTTGCCTGCAGAGTTCATCACCCTTGGTCATGGGAGACTGTCCACTGAGCCTCAATGGGGACACTCGGGAGGCATCGGCCTCATCCCTGGGATCCAGAGGGACAG
This sequence comes from Octodon degus, assembly GCF_000260255.1. Lineage (NCBI taxonomy): Eukaryota > Metazoa > Chordata > Mammalia > Rodentia > Octodontidae > Octodon > Octodon degus. The sequence continues at coordinate 753,119 of NW_004524906.1, forward strand.
TGTGTCTCACTGACCAGGACAAGGCATTGCATATGACTGCAACCATGCCCAGTCTGTGGTCAGTTTCTTCTGGAAACTGATTTGAGTGTTTCTGCTCCTCTCCTCTTTCCCCTCTCTGACTCTTTGCTCAAGGATGGTGAGTTGTCATGGGAACCATTGAACAGAATTTTCACTGAAAATCCCTCCCCTGACCTCAGTGTCACAGTGGATTGCTATGATTAGTCTGTCTGGCAATCTGGATGACAAATTCAGAGGTGTAAACACAAACGAAAGGACTGGAGACACTGTTCGACATGTCCTTGGTAGGTAGGTGACTGGTGATCTGCCATTTATGAACAGCACTGAGACACAGCCAACAGGGATTATGCTTACCATGTTTTCTGTGTTGCGAGAACAGTGGCAGGTGGCTGGCGCTGGCTTTGAATATTAGTGTCAGAGAGATCTTATTTCTGGAGCAGTTTTAAAATTCACATTTACTTACACATTGGGCTTCAGACTCAGCAGTACTTGGCTACACAACTTTCTGTTGAGCAGAAGACAGTGCCCAGCTTTAAGACAGGCAGATGGGGCAGTGCCAGTCCTCATCAGGAACCAGGTGCTCCAAGAGTGGGGGCTTCTGCTGACAGCTTTAGCTGATGGGCCTGGGGCACATCTGTGTCCTGCATAAGAGCCTGTTGGCAGCTCACTGTCCAGCACTGACCCCGCCCCTGGCAAGTGCCTTGTGAGAATGGTTCTGATAAAGGTGGTTTTGCTGGTAACCCACAACCTCCATGGCCAAGAGGACACAGTCACTAGCCAGACTGTATTGCAGGTCACTCGTGATATCACCTTAGAATGTGGTAGTGAGCTGAGCATCTTTCCGACCAGCAGACATATCCTGGGATTTGGTCCTTTCTTCGGCCAGATTTGGTAGGGCCCAGCGCTTGATCACAGCCTGATGGGACCCCACCTCTGTACCTTCTTGCCTTTTACCAGGTTTGCTCCATAGTGGAAAGGGAGGCTCAGAACAGTTTTAATCCCAGCTCGGCCACCTGCAAGCAGGGCAAATGACTTTCCCTGAGAGCCATGTTTATCTCAACTGGGGAGAAAGGGATGGCTTCCATGCTCTGGAAGGCTGCTGTGGAGGTGAGGGATCAGGTGTGCAGGGTAGAAACTGGCAGTCCTTGGCTGCATCTGCCCTTGATCCCATGGTCGCTCTCTCCCTGTTCTCTCTTAGCCTCCACTGATTCCCTTGGGGTTTGGGTCCCAGCAGTGGACAATCATGACAACCCAGGGGCACAGGGTGGGGATCCCTGCAGTATGTTTACATTATATCCACAGGCTGACTCGGGCTCCCCTGAACTTTCTGGCACTTTGGGGTTTTCTGGGCCTAGGTCAGCATCTTGTTCTTTGCATGCTCTATTTTACCGTGCAAGTGCTGTCCTCCGACCAAAGAGGACCCCGTTGGATGGCTAGGGTGCAGGTGGGTGGATGGGTGACATGCAGGGCTGGGAGGACCTTGTCTCAAGGAAGCTGCTCCTGCCTGGTTCTGAACTCTGCTTTGCTTTCCAGGCTGCCTGTTTGAAGGTGTGCAGTACCGAGAGGGAGATGAGTTTCGACCAGAAGGGAGCAAGTGCACCAAGTGTTCCTGCCGCGTAAGTCCTGTGTGGATGGCCCCATGGTCCCCAGGCTCATGGCTTTCACTTTTCCCTGAGCTGCTGTCCCAGACTGGGTACTACAGACACTGGGCTGGCCATCCTCATGGTGGAGCTGGCATTGCTGTGCAGGATGTGCAGTAGCAGTCTGGCCTCTATCTTTAGTTCCATCTACAGTCAGCAGGGTCAGCAGGAATTGCCCGGGTCCCCTGCAGAACAACCTGGCTTCCTGCCAAGAATCACTGCTCCAAAGCATGAGAGCGTGGTCTATACTCCTTAGCTGCCCCCTTTTGGAAATTCTGTGGATTCTTGATTCTTGGGACAGAGAGGCTTTCTGCTGAAACAGCCCTTGTTTTTGTTGCTATTAAATGGGAAGCAAGGGGTGGGTATTTGTAGGGGATAGATAGAAAGAAATCACCCTTAAACACTGGTTCCAGGGCATAGCAAGGAGAGGAGAAATTTGGCCTGCATAACAATTTTAAAGGGATCTTTTATTGATGTATTTAAATTTGGAGAGCAATCACTAGTAGTAGTAGTGGTGGTGGTAGTTATAGAGTGTGGTCTTATGTGGCGGCCCCACTTTACATACAGTAGGGAGTTGATATAGTCATAGTTTTGGCTTTTCTAATAAACAACACACATTTTCCAAGTCACTTGTAACTCAGTACTCATCTTAGAGTAGTAAAAAGGAGATACATGGCAAACTGAAACATCTTAATTTCAAAGCAGTAGTCAGAGGTCATCATAATACATGGCACCTGGCATTTCTCTGCCTTTCCCACCCTTTCAGCACAGACCCTCTGTCCTAGAGTCCAGGGTAAAGCCCTGAGGCAGAGGCTTACAGTGATTGTATGGAGGATGGGAGGGAAAGAGAGGGAAGGAGAGAGGGTGGGGTGTTGTGCATCTCAATATAAAACACAGAGTCTATGTAACATATTAAAACACAAAAGGAATTTACTAATGAAAGTGAATGGAATGGCATATGTCAACTGAGCTTCCATGTTTTCTTGCTGTAAATAGCTTTATGTTACTTTCTATGTCCATGATTGCTATTATTGCCCATGTCCCATGTTATTTTCTTCCACATTGGTGGCTGTAACTTTTTCAGGTGATAATGATAATTATTATTATTATTTTAATAACCTCATTCTTTTGGGAGTGCCTTGAGGAAAACCCAAGTGGCTTTGGTAGGAGGTTCTGAGTGTGCCTGGATGACCTGTTCTCCTGACAGAGTTGTGCCGAGGCCTGCAGCTGATGCCCGCCTGGAGAAGGGAAGGCAGAGGTGGCCAGGAGGAGGCAATTCCTGTGGCTGTGCCCTGACCTTTCATGCCAGCAAGCTGGAAATGAGTTCGGGCATCACAGACTCAATACACTGAGGTGTTAAGGTTTCAGTTGTTTTTAAAGACTTGATGCCTCCCCAGAGAAGTGCACCTGGGGCTGGGCTCAGGCCTCTTTCATTTTCAGTGTAAAGTAAAATTCCAAGGGTGGTTCTTGGCCAGGCATTCCTCCTCCCCAGCTCTCTCTTGCAGACACAGTCTCTACCCTCTGCTCCAGGCGGAGAGTCCAACTTCTGGTGTTCCCATGATCCCAGTGTTCTTTCTGTTCTCCACTTAGTGCTCCTGATGTTGGTCTCCACACTTGGAGAGCAAAGGGGCCTGAGGATGGAGTTCCTGCTGGGAAATGGCCCTGTACCAGGCTCTGGCCTGGGCAGGGTCACAGCGCAGCCTTTCTCTTTATGAATACAGAGCTTTGAGGTGTAAGATCTCTTTTTGGAGTTTGTGATTGAATTAACTTGGTTTTAGATATTCTTACACTTTGCTGTCTCTTACTAGCAGTATCTTAGCAGTGAGGGCCCTGTCCTCAGGGGCAGCTCTATTGACATCCACCTGAGAGTGTCCAGTTCTAATGCACAGCTGGACTGTGTAGCACCAGGCACAAAATGGGCCAGGCTTGCTCAGCTGCAGACTGCGAGTTCTGGTGGGTCCAGTGTGTGGGGGGTGAGGCACTGCCCTGCTGAGCCAGAGCGCTGAGCTGGAGTGAAGAGGAGCATGAGGAGTCAGGTTCCCCATATGGAAGAGGATGCTGCACAGCAACCTTCCATGCTTTGATAGGAAGGAAAACACTAATGTGGTAGAGAGAGATGTAATCACACCTGTGTCTTGGAGCAGGATAGTTGTCCCTCAGTGTCTACTAGGAATTGGCGTCAGGACCCATCATGACACCAGTACCCTCAAATGATCAAGTCCCTATCTGAAATCTGTCATTCGTGTGTAGCTTGCACACGTCCCTCTGTTAGACTTTAAATCACCTCTAGATTGCTGTAGCACCTCAGTCAGCACAGAGGATATGTATTTGTCATGCTCTATTGTTAGGAAACAATGACAAGGAAAAGAATCTATATACTCATTATAGAAATGATTGTTTCCCAAATGTTTTCAGTTGGTGAGTGGTTGAATCCATAATGTGGAATCCACAGATATGGAAGCCATTTGCAATTTTTTTTGTCTTTTTGAGACAGGGTGTCACTATGCATCTCAGCCTGGATTCGAGTTCATTTTGTAGCACAGGCTGGTTTAAAACTCAAAAGGATCCTCCTGCCTCAGCCTTCTGAGTGCTGGGATTACAAGTGTGCACCACCATGCCTGGCGCCAATTGCATTTCTATGGGTCTGTATTTACGTGTACATATGTCAATGAGTGTGTGTACATATATATGTTCATATATACTAGAGACGATTGAAATATATGGTGAATACTTAAATTACAGAAACAGTAAAAGACACATTGCCATCAATCCTGTTCACAATACTGCCTCTCTTCAGACACACTGATCCCATCATTCTTGCTACTTTCTGATGCAGCTCTGGAAGTCCTCTTTCTTCAGTGTCTTTATGAGTGTGCACATCAGCATGGTATATGCTACTGCCAAGTGCCAAAAAAAAAAAAGAGGATGTGTTCTCATCTATCTTATTCATCGCATCAGGTACTGTGTGACTTGCAGTTGTTTCCCAAAGTCAAAATAATCATGAAAGGGAAAGGTTGAGTTGATTCAGGATGTTGAGGCAGCCAACACAGAGCAACTAAAACTCAGGAAAAGACTTGCAGAACTGCTTCAAAAAGTGGCAAAATGTTCAAAGTGAGGGGTAATAGAGGGGATTAAAGGCAATGTGTCTTTTGCATAGATTTTAAAAACTTTTTGAAACATTTATTGTACATTTTGATTATAACTCCTACAAATATATATATGGGCCTGTATTTACATATACATATGTCAGTGAGTGTATGTGTATAACTATATAAACATTTAAACATAAATACATAAAACGTATATGCATGTATATATAACTATAAATACACATACACACATTAGTATGTCTAAGCTGGATTCCTTCAGGCACAGATCCTGCTTGCATGTGAGTATTTTATAGAGGGACTGAGAGAAAGACAGTTTAGCGGAGAGCAGGCAGGAGCCGCCAGCTGAAGGTGTGTCACCCAGTGCTGTGGTCCAGTGTCCTCCACCATGTTGAACCTTAGGTGCTACTGAGGGAGCGTCAAGAGGTGAGCCCTTGAGGAGGTGATGAGGCCTTAAGCATCTGCACTCGAGTGAGTGGGGTCCATCCTCTCAAAGGCTGGAGGGAGGAGTCTGACCTACAACACAGCAGCAGGTGCCAACTTGAGAGAGAAGAGCAGCGCTCCCAGACACCAGGTTGGCTGGCGCTCTTGTCTTGGACTTATCAGCCTGCAGAACCATGAGAAAGCAGTTTCTATTCTTCATAAATCACTGGGGTGTCATGTTCTGTCATAGCAGCACACGTAGATCAAGGCACTGACTGCGTCATGACTATGGGCAGCCTGGCCTTCTTCCTGCTGGGCAAACCCTGGAGACCTGGGCAGAACTCTGGCCCCTGAAGTCTCCCACCTGAGAGGGGAGAGATCTGAGACAAGTGTTCACCACCACCCCTTACACCTTTGGAGGGCTGCTCTTAGGGGCTTCTGGTTGGGTGACATGTATACACGTGTGCATGAACACAGACCACTTCCAGATGAACTCCCATGACAGTTCTTAGGCTGTCTCCTGTTCTCTGTGCTGGTGTGGAAGGGGCCTGGCCTTTCTCTGCCCATCCTGCTGTGCTCAGGGTGAGCCCGTGACCCCTGAATGAAAGACCCCTCCTGCTCCCCTTGTCAGTGCACATAATGTGCTGTGTCCACACTGGGATGACTCTGCTCTCTCCTACCAGCCAGCTGTTCCTGTGTGGGGATTACAGTGGTGAGGCTCTGTCCTCTCTAGCCTGCTCCAGACCGTGGCCTGGAGTGTGGGCAGTGCACCTACTGTACCTTATCTGCTCATAGGGACCCTGATTGTCCAGTGTGCTCTACTCTCAAGAAAATACTGTCAGTACTATGTAGCTTCAGTTTTTAAATCCAACCCTCTTCTTTACAAAACTCCACATTTATGAGAATCTGTCTGACTATTTTTTGTGAGGTAGCCATAGAGTGGCCACTTGGTCTTGTCGAGAGGGTGCCTTAGCTAATGACCCAAATGCCTTAATGTGCGTGTGTGTTGTCCTGAGTTTAGTGGGGACAGTGCACAGCATCCCAGACGTCTGAGGACACGCTGACCTTGGTGAGAGCGCAGAGGACCCTGCAGTGTCCTGCTCCTGCCCAGGCCGGCAGCACAGTGCTGACATTTGCTGTGAATTTCATGGAGACTCACTTAGGAAACGCAGAGATTCATTATCGCTTGTTAAACCACATCATTGCCATTTACACATTGTAGAAATATAAGAACCCAGAGGAATTCTTCTCGTTGCGCTGTCTGTGTCAAATTAGAGGATGTTAGGGGATGCGACAGGGGAGTGAGCACAGTATTAGTTTAAAACAGAAAGATGTGAAACTGTTTCATTGCTATTTTTTTCTCATGAAAATGAACAAAATTTTAAAAAAATTAAACAAAAAAAAATGAGTCTTTGTAACCGAAGAATGCTCTTTAAAAGCACACAAGAACATCGGTTAAAACACACTTTATTCTTTTGGTTTAGACTTGACTTTTCAGTATTCACTTAATGGTACAGCAGTTACTCTACCATTGTTCAGTCAAATTTGCAGGAGCGAAGAACTGGGATTTGCCCCAGGCATTTCTACAAAATCAGTCTTCAGAGTTGTCAGAGTAAAGATGAAGATGCCAGTGTGAAGGCTGTGTGTGTGTGTGTGTGTGTGTGTGTGTGTGTGTGTGTTCATTGACCTTCACAGTGAGCTACATCTCTAGCCTTTTTCATTTTTAATTTTGACACAAGGCCTCCCTAAGTTGTTAAGTTGCCCATGCTGGACTATACTTCATCATTCTTCTGCCTCAGTCATTCCGAGTGTTAGGGTTACAGGTACCCATTACCACTCCCGGTTTTATGGTCTTTTTTTCTTTTTGCCAAACTATTTTAGGAAGCCTGTGGGCTCAGCATTCCTGGAAATTGCTTACTGAAGAGTGCAGCCCACAGTCATAGGATACTCTTGAAAGAGTGACAAGTCCTCAGTCTGCAAAGACAGCCAAATTAACTGGCCAAGGCCAATTACATTTGCTGACAAAGGCATATTACATTCTGAGGATTTTTACCAATAAACCTGGGTTGTTAATGGGCTGTCTGTGATGAAGGAGCTGTGCTTTATGGGCTCTAGAAGCCCTGAAGTCCATAAACACCTTAGCTCTCACTTGCACATGAGATTTGCAAAGTGCTGTCTTCCAGGGAAAATGAAAGGCCCAGGAAGGGTATTTGGAGAGAAATAAAGGACACAGGGATGGGGAGGCCTCCCTTCCCCTCACTTGCATCCCCTAGACCTCCTGCCTCTGTTGCCATGGACAAGCCCTGTTCACCTCTCTGCACATCCCTGCCCTATCCTGTCCTCTCTGAGGTGGATGGGTCCTTGTTCCTCATTAGACAGAGAGTGGCCCCCACCTGCAGCTGGGCCCCACCTGGAGTTTGGCTGAAATTTGGGTCTCTGAATTTGCAGGCCAGTGGGCTAATGTGTTTAAAGAAGTCCCTGGGGAATTCATTTGCCAGATGAAGTTTGGAAAACACTGGTTTCATCTCTTAAGGACTCTACCTGCAAAGCCTTTCCGCCTTTCTCTCCTTTTTCCTACTTTCCATCACCCTGTCTTGAGGCAGTGGCAGCCACTCCTCACCCTCTTGGAAGCCCCAACATCCCTTTTCCAAGACAAGTGTACTTCTTGTTAGAAATGTTTGTGTATTGTCCCCTGCTTTACTTCCCAGATATTGACAATGATTTCTAATTTGGTATTTTGTTTGTGATGAATTCTAAATATTTTAAGATTTAATTGATACATAGTGACTGCATATTTATGGAGTACCATGTGACAGGTTCATGTGTGCCTACAGTGTCTAATGATCTGGTAGGATAACTGGCACATCTGTCCAGGATAGTTGGCATTTCTTGTGTTGGGGTATATAAAATTCTCTCCCTTTGCTTTTGTGAGGCATACAATTAGTTGATATTATTTAACTCCATCAGAGTAAAATAATGGTTTAAAATTTGCAGCATTTGGTCTATAGTGAATACTTGCAATGCTAGTTGCCTTGATGAATGAGTGAATACTGATTTATTTTGCATTCCTTTCCATTGCCTCTGTCCCCATCCCTAAACAGTTCAAGAGGAAAAGGAGAGATGCAGGTGGCCATGGAGGAGCTCAGGATGGCAGCGGCCATGTCATCCAGCTGCTGTAGCACTGAGCCATGTGCTGTAGCAGAGCCTTTAGAAAGAGAGTGATCCTCTGTCCTCAGAGCTGGCTGAGCCGCGGAGTGTGAGGGACATGGGCCCGCATCTCTGTCTCAGATCACACCCCTGTAAAGGAAATCAGAGGGGCCCCTCAGCATTCCTGCGGTCATGTGATGCTGTCCAACCCAGACGGTGCATTCCCAGCCGTGCTGCCCCTTCACCCCACAGTGGGGACTTGGGACCTTAGGCACCTGTACCATCTCCTGCGGCCTCTACCTTACTTGTTACAATCTGTGCAATTTGGTGCATTTTAGTTGTTAGCTGTCATTATAACTTCCCTATCTGTGTGGAGAAATTTGGGCACATCTGGGCAATAAGTTGGAGAATTGAGCAATTACTGAGTGAATTAGATCAGTATGGGCTGTTTATCTCACTTTAAGAAGTCAAAAATCCTCAGAGACAGTCTCAAAACCAGTCTGAAATAGTGGAGTGATTACCACAGTGTCGCTTATGCACTGAGTGGTTCCACCATCCCAAGGACAAAAAAGCTTTGCTTTTGAAAACTTAGCTGAGAGCAGCAAGTTTTTTCCTCAATGGCTGAATAAGTTCTGGCCACAGATTAGGCCTCCCTTTGCCTAGTAAAGTGGTTGCTGTTCTGTGCATGTTTCACTGGCCCCCGAGGCTGTGGTGTTTTCTGATGCAGCCGTGCAGGTGTGATTATGCCATGTACTCAGGCCCAGCTGGACAGTCTGCTCGTTAGGTGAATCTATAAAGCTACTGATGCCCCTGCCAGGTATTGAATTCTGGCTTCTTAGGAACACCATCCAAATGGTCTATTTATAAGGGAAACCTGAGTTATTTTCCCATCATGGTTCTTGACTATCTCTTTGGCAGAGGCTTAGCACATTTTAGGAGGAAAAGGTCAAAGGTCATAATGATGAGATTTGAGGGGCCTGGCTGAAGATGGGCTTGACTTGAATTAGGTGAACTGCAGGACCTGGTTTAATACTGACAGAGACAGTGAGAGTTCCCATGATGTCCTAAAGGCTCCTGAGCCCAGCTGAGTTATTTGTAGACTGAGGCTGTGCTCTCTGCAGGTTCAGTACTCTCAGAAGCTCCTGCTAGCAGGGGCTTAATTCTTTTCTTTTGGATGTTAGAAAGCATGGGAATAACTGTTCTCTATTTTATTTTTTGGGGAAACTGGGGATTGAACTCAGGCCCTCGTGCTTGCCAGGGAAGCGCTTATTCCACTGAGCTGTCTCCTCGGCCCTGTTCTCTATTCTAAACACTATCTCAGCCCTGCTTCATGCATCTCCAGGATGTGTGCTGAATGTTATTCCTCACATATGTCTTGTTTGTATAGCTCATAACGGTCCTTACGCCTAGTTCTTTAAATAATTTGTAGGCAGAGCATCCTGTGAAATTATTTCTCTATAAAGGCAATCAGCACCTTCATAGTAACCCAACTGTGAAAGTAGAGAAAAAGGAAATTTCTTGTATTACATTTGAACATTTATATGAGAACTCAGTTTAAAAGGAAATCTGCAAATGATTTATTGACAGAAAACTTATCAAAATATCAGTGTTTGTATTACTGCACTGTGCTCTGTGCCAGGTTCATGGAGTACTTAAATATTAATTTTCACAATTTTTATACAACTCAGAAAGTGTTAACTTTTTTATGACAGAGAAAATAAAATTCTGAGTTTAATAGCTTGCCTGTGCTCTAAGAGCAAACAAAGGCAGGAAACGCGGGCCGCGAGGCCTCGTGTCTTTTCTCCCCAACCCGGGCTAGTGTGCTGTGAGAGAGTCCGCGTTTGCCTCTGTGACCAGGCAGTGCCACGGGGACTGTGGGGAGCAGCCAGGCATTTCGAGGGAGAAACAGTGGTGCTGCGAGCACCCCGACAGAGCCCAGAGTCTGGCGCAGGAGACGCGAGCACAGTGAAAAGTGCTTTACACTTCCTCTGTCCCGCGTTCATGAGTCTAAGCAACTTAAACTCAGACCAGATCTCGGCCTCGGCGTGAAGCCTGAGCGTGTGTCACAACAGAGCCAGAGTGGACGAAGAACGCGTATCTGCTGCCCGCACGTCAGCTGGAGGAGGGAGACGCTGGGATCCTCGGCCTTCGCCCCGCCAAGAGTTACGAGCACACAGAGAGTGGGGCTGTTTCTGGGAAGGAACCGCCCTCCCGCCTCTGCTTGCAGAGATGGAGAGAAGCAAATGCCGATCCAAGGGCCCGCGGGGGCCGTGTCTCTGTCCACTCAGGAGCTCAGCACCACGGTGGCGAGCCCTCTTCGGAGGCTCCGCAGGAGACGTGGACGCGAGTCGCAGGGGTTCTGAGAGCACGAACTCACCCTCGCGGTAGAGGGAGGGCAGCATCTTGTAATTGCATTTTAGCAGTTGCTTTCTCCTCTCAGCCTGAGAAGCAGGTGCGTTTAGAAATCTGAGTGGAGTTTTGAGCAGGCACTGAGCCTTGGTAGAAGAATGAGCTCAATCACGGTCTCATCCACTGGGTCCCGGCAAAGACTAGTCCTTCTGTTTACATTCGTTAGCTTAGCAGTAGTCGAGATTCTGCAGTGTGTTAGATGCTGTGTAGACATGGCACAACACCCATCACAGAGAATTGACTTTCCCCAGGCAACTGCACTTTATTGGTGCAGTGTTTTCATTAAAGAGAAACCCAAAGCAAGCCACAGTGAAACATTTTTGTGCTGTATATAATCTATGATAATTATAAAACCTAAGATATATTGAAAAATAGAAATAATCTCACTTCAAGATGGTCACTGTTATGATTTAATATATTCCGTCTTTCCCTCCACATTTACCTATAGTTATAACTAGGTAATAATGTCATATTCTTTATGTTGCTATTTTCCATCCTTGTTATTTTCAGTTAGCATTATATACCTTGGACATCCTTAATCTGAAAATCAAAAATATCAAAATTAGACATTTTTAAGGCAGTATTCATAAAATTTCAAGTTTGGGAGCTTTTTGGATTTTTGGGTTGAGGATGCTTAACCGGTAAAGCCTACACAGATATAGTCTAAAATCTGAAAAATAATCCAAACTATGAAACACTTCCGCTACAAAGCATTTTAGATCAATTTTATTCAGTCTAGATTGTGAATATAACTCCATTTCATTAAAATTTATTGAAAATAATAGTAATAGTTTAATAATAGCTCATCAGTGTACCACAACTTAGTAATTTTCCAATTTTCTTATTTTTATGTATTTAGTACAGAGTCTACAAGATCTCACTATGTAGGTCAAACTTGTAGTGATCTTCCTGTTTTCAACCTTCCAGGTGCTGGGATTACAGGTGAGCACCACCACACCCAGTCTCAATCACCATCTCAGCATGTCTGGGGGTGGGGCTGGCATGCCAGGGATCGAACCCTGGCCACCGTGCTCTGCCTAAGCAGGCACTTTAATCTGCTGAGCTATCTGGCCAGCCCAGTTTCCCAATATTTAGAGTTAGTGTTTTTCATTTGTAATTTTATGAATGTCATGACAAATATCTTTGAAAATTAGTATCTTTCCTTGCTTCTCTTATAATTCCTTCAGTTAAATTCATATAAGTATAATTAGTATATATTATTAGTATATATACTAATATGAATATATTAGTATATATTCATATAAGTATAATTAGTATATATATATATATATATATATATATATATATATATCCAGATACTTCAAATGGAAGATATATCAAATACAAAAAAGATATCAAATGAGAGACATAGTAATTTCTGCCCAACTCAGAAATACATAGGTGTAGCTCTTCCTGTACCAAAACTGTTTTCTCTCTATCAATCTTGTTTTCACTGAGATCTAGATTCTGAAATGGAATATATTATCTATGTGTTCATGATATCTATATGTAGCTTCTGCAGATTGTTCTTCCTTCTAATTGCTCTCTTGGTGGCTAAAGTTGTTTTGAAGCTAATGTGTGAATGAAGTGTATTATTTTCTTTTAATATATGAGGATGTCTTTTTAAAACTTTGAAATATACTTTGCTTGCTTTTTGCTGATAGAGTGTTCCTGTGTGGTGGAACATGGCAGATTGCTAAAGTCCCATGTCTCCTTGCAATCTTTACCCCTCCAGGGAGGATCTGCTCTTATTTTTTTATTAATTGTATTGAGAAACAATTAGCAATGAGACAGTTTCAAAACCAATTAGTAGGACAGTTTCAATAATTAATGCATTGCATATTGTTGTCTTCTTAGTGGTTATTCATAGTACAAGATGCAGACATGATATCATGTCCACAAACACTATTAGAACAAATCTTTTCATTCATTGAATTAAGAGAAAGTAACTGTATGTCTATCCTAACTATTTTATATATACAGATACAAAATGGTCCTTCATTTGTATCCCCTTTTTTGTTTAGTTTTGTCAGAGATGGGTATTCCATTGCCATTTAAATATTGTAGGTGCACGATTCACATTCTGTAGGGATTTAAAGTTTAACATATCAACGCTTGATGGAAAATACCTGTTCCATGTTATTTCTAAGATGTTTAATATTCAGACAGACAGTGAGGTTAAGCTCAACTGCCTATGTTATAGGGTAATAATATCATTAAATTTCACTTCTGGAGGGTTAACAACTTAAGTTTGCAGACCAAAAATTAGAGAAAAAGAAGGGCTGCAAGGACAGCCAACATTCTGGCCCTAGCCTTTCAAGGTCAGTGAGGACTCAGGACATAAGAGAACCTGTACTGTAACATCCTGTAACTCAGTGATGTCCCAAATTTTCTGATCAAGGAGATTATGGGGTCACAGAGGAAAGTGATCGATGATGTAGGGTATGCCTAAGGAGAGTTATATAGAGAGAAAACATTCTCTCAGGCTTTCACAGAGAGCAAACTGGTCAAGCAATGGCTGTGACTCATCCACATGGCTGACACTGACAAAGGATCTACAAACTGCAGTACAGGGTTTCAGGGTAAATTCTGAGGGGATTTGACTGACTTGTCAGGTACAAAAGTTACATTTCTTGTTATATAGGTCTTGCTTTATCTTGGTCTTAATGATCCAGCAGAAAAGTATAAAAATGAGCTATAAAAAGTAGAGCCATATTAATATGCTGAGCTGTAAAAGGCTCAAGGCAACAACTGACATTGCCAGTCCTACGGATAACCTACTGCTATTATGGACTACTGGACTGTATTGGATTATTTTGCTAAGTATAGGCTGGATCTAAATACATTAACAAGGAGAAGCATAAGTCAACCCTGGAAACTCTTAAGGTTAATTATTCCAAGGCTTTTCCTGCTTTAGCCTCTCCTCTCCCCATAGCTCCTTTCTGCTGAGGGGGTGACTTTTAGGCATTTTCCTGGGACATGCATGATATTGTCTGTCATGTCTTTTTGTTGCCCACTGCTTAGTCATGGCTCAGCTGTGCATGTAGCCCTCTCTGTCACCTGAGCCTTCTCTCTTGCCTTTTTGCTCTGAGTGAGTGTTATTCTCATGACTGTCTCAGTTATTTTTTTATTGCTGAAATAAGACACACAACAGCAGTGTTAGAGGATGAAAGGTTTGTTTTGGCTCACAGTCTGTAGAGGTTTTAGTCCATGGCTAGCTGGTTCTAAGGCAGGGTTGCACATGGCAGAGGGATACTGCGGAGGAGAAAGTTTTTGGCAGGCAAAAGGCAGCAGAGCAATGAAGCAGGAGCAGAACCAGCAGTGAGAACAGCAGCCCTCTTCCTGTCTCTCATATTCTATCCAGCTACATACCCTGAGGGGGGTAGCACTCACACCCATGGTGGGCCTTCCCATCATACACACATAGAACTTTGCCAAACCTGTCACACACCCTTAATGCCAGTGCCACACACTCTAGATCCAGCCATCAAATTCCCACCTATGACTGCATGAGACTTTGAGGAAACATCAATACACAACCATAACACTGTCCTAGCCTGACCTCCATTTGGACTCTTGACCCTTTTCTTCCTTCCTGGGGTCTAATTCTGTGTGGTGCATTTTAAGTTACTCCTGGACAGTCATTTCCCCCTCACACCACTGAGTATGTCATATGTGCATAAAACAGTTCATATCTGACCAAATGATTAGTCATCTTATATTTGTGTACATACCCATGTCCTTGAAAATGAGGTATTCAATCTAGAACTTTCTGCTCTCCTACTTGGGTCTTGGTTGCAATCTTGAAGCCTGTAAGTTAAATATTTGTTCCATTCTTTCATTGAGCATGGCTAAGGGAAAGACGCATGACAGAGTGAAGAGGGAGAGATTGCAAGCTGAAGAATTCACACACACACACACACACACACACACACACACACACACACACAACTTCTAAGGAGCCAGGGAGAACACTGGTGCAGGGGAACTCAGACCCCAGGCTTCCCGAAGCCTGTGGGTGGCAAGGCTGGAGGTGTGGGAGGAAGAGCAAAAAATAGAAAACTCATCCTATTGTCAGCAAAATAGTGTAAATGCAGTGTTAGTGACTCAGAATGTGTCTATGACTGCTTGGTCTTCCTCTCTAGAGGGCTTGGTGTCATTTTCTGTTTTAATCAGTGCTGAGGACCTGCTGCCCTTCTGTCCCTTCCCTGCTCTGCTTCTTGGCCTCTCTCACCCTCTCTCATCCTCCCCTCCTCTCCACCTGCTTCCTACCCCTGATTTCCTGTTCTCCTTCCGCTGCTTTGGTCCACTCTGTTCAGCAGCTCTGCATGGCATCCTGGGGTTAGTAAAGCTCCGTGATCCACTCTCATTGAAGACTTGGTCACCCTAATGAGCCGTCCTAGAGTTCTGCGTGCACTGGGTATTCAGGAAATACCTTTTGAATGAATTGATTACACATTTTGGCACCTCTTAAATGTTATTCAAATGTTCAGTTTGGAGTGTGGCAGTGCTTTTGTGGTTCTGTGAATGGCTTCAATTACCACCATTCCCTGAGTGGAATTTTAAATGGTTCCACTTGTTTGGTGGATAAGCAGTGATGTGGTTGGATGGCAGGAGTCCAGGTCTTCCCCGAAGGCTGGAAGATGCAGAACCACAAACACCAGGAGAAGAGTCCCAGTGCGTGCACCCAGCCCTCTGGTCTGAACCCACACCAAATTGGAGTAGTGAGCTGTCCTTGTGAAACCCACCTACACTTTCCAGATGTGGTCCAGAAAAGCTGGCTTGGAATGCTGAGCAGACTGCTGTTTGGAGGGGGGCAACCTCCGGAATGTGAGGGAACCTTCCCAGGGGTAACTCGGTGAGATATAAGATGACTAGCAGTTTGCTGTGGAGTCAGACATGACATCTGAGGAGCACTTTCTCACCCCTGTACCTCTGATCTCTGTGACATGCTGTCTTAGCCACTTTCTCTTCGCTGAGACAAAATACTTCATCATCCATAACTTAAAAGAGGAGAGGGTTATTTGTGTTCTTGGTTTCGGTCCATAGTTGGCTGCTCCAAGGCAGAAAGTGATGGCAGAGGAGCCCAACAAAGGGAAAGGTGCTCAACTCCTGGCGGGCAGGAAGCAGAGAGGAAGGGGAAGAGCTGCAGTGGGAGGTCCATCCCTCCCCACCGAGCCCTAAGTGCACAGGCCCTGCCTCCTGCAGCACATCAGCTATGATGAGCTCAGGGATGAATGAATCCATGATGGACAATGCACTCCCATTGTCAGATCCCTAAATTCCCTGCTCAAAACACTTGAGACTTTGTGGGCCTTCTAGATCCAAACATAACGCACATGTAACAGAGTCAGGCTGTGATCTCAGGAACAATTTTGTGTTTCAGATGTTAAATTACGAAGCTATGTGAAGAAATTTTAAACTCCTATTACTGGAATTCAACAAAAGAAAACAGCATTCAAGATAAATGAAAAAAAAAGGCCAGCATTTGTCCATGCATACTCTTAATTGAAGTGGGCAGGGAGAAAGTACTTGTTTCATTTTTGTTTTAATGACATTAAATTTATAATTAGTAAGCAAGCAATGCAGTTACCTATTATGGTAGCATATCCTTTGATCATATTTTAAGAACTAGAATTCAGTAATAGAAAAGTTACTTTTTAATTTAAAAGTGAATATGAAACTTTCTTGTCTCATCATTCATAGTGATACATATCTCAATTTTTAATGCTTTTTAGTTTGATGCGACAAGCCTTTAATGCCTTTTGGATATTGTCTTGTAGGTTGTGATGACATTAGGGCTTTTTCCCCATCCATCTGGGTTTATGAATGCGGCTGTTGATGCCAGGAGTAATCCTTCTTGATGTTGGTGGGAAATGCTTTTCTTTTCAGTTTCGATCTCAAGACAAGGAGAAAGAGGGGACTCTGGAGAATTTGGGGATATGTTATTAGGTTTTTATCATCTATAATATTCATAAACAATGGACACAGCTGTCTTTAATAACTCAGCCACTAACTGAAAGAGCAGAATACATGCCAGAGAAGCATCAGCTCCAACAGCACTTTTTTCCAACACAGACATTTTCATAGAATGAAGCAAGATTTCATTTCTCACCAAGTTGGATAGTTACTCTAAACTTCTATCATTAAGTAAGATCACTTGGCCATGCACTGGAGAAAGTGCTTTGGAGCTTTCAGTGTTTTAAGTATTTTCCTGTGCTTCTCTCTTGCTGTGGTCTCCTTAGGGCAGGTGGGTGTAGTCTGTGTCACTCTCAGGGGATCATTGTGAATAGCAGGTTATGGCCTGTGAGTGGAGACCTAGGCTCTGACACTTCCTGACCAGGCATGTGACATGGATCCTGCCCATGAGCCTCTCTGAGATGCAGTTTCTTCTACCATGAAATCAAAGCCTGCCAAATCTTTCTGCTTTTACAATTCCATAAGAACCTAAGTCAGAAAAGGCCTTTATTTCCTCAGAAAGCAAGTTATTAGACAGAACCTAAATCCCAGAAAATAGAACTTACATTATTAATATAATAATTGCTCTTTGATAGGTTTTTTTGTAGTAAGGATTGAATTTAGGGCCTTCGCACTGAGGTCAGCCCTTGTATCTTATTTTGAGACAGCCTCTACTAAGTCACTTAAGTTGCCCAATCTGGCAAATTAACATCCACCTGCCCAGAATGCTGAAATTACACTATTAATACATCTTTAAAATATACATTTTGTAATTCATTTGTTATATTTTTATTCTTTATACATAGGAAAATACATTCCTTTGGGAGGCATACATATCTTTCAATTTTGACAAATGTCATCTATGTTATTAAGGAGCTAACGTTATCATTGATTATATTTGTCTTAGTTTTCATGTTGCTGAGACAAAATACCTAATACCCAAAGTTAAGGGAAGAAAGGTTCATTTAGCTCAGTTTTTAGATATGTCAGTCTGCAGCCGGCCGGCTCAAAGGTAGGGTGACATGCAGTTCCTACCTTTGAGTCAGTGGCCATGGACTGAACCATCCAAAGCTTGAACCAGACAGGTCCCTTCCTCCTTGAGGTCGCAGGTATCAGATGTTTTATCCCAGCCACAGAAAACTGATGGGCACAAAGGCTTAGTTTGCAGAATTGAACTTAGACAGGGGGGAAGCTCTTCCCTTTCTCCTTAAGACGAGGATAACAGGAAGACAGGACAGCCCTGAGGACCAGGAGAAGACTTCAGTCTGAGTGGGTAGGGCTTCTTGTGGCCTGAGCAGGAAATCATGAGAGCCAACACTCTGGGTAGTGTGGATGCGAGATGGACAGCTTCTGGAGAGGTGTTGGAGTTTTCTCAGGAGAGGACATCCCCAGTCTGTGCAAAGGTGAAGTGTTCTTCTCTCGTCAGACCTGTTGCTTTTTCCTTGAGGGCAGCATCCATCTGTTGATGAGAACAGAAGAGAACCGCATGTTTCAAGTGAGAGAAAGTATGATTTAAGTCTCAACAAAGTCAGGGGCCAGCCAAAAGCTCCTTATCTTTCCCCTAGGGCCCAGCCTTGGAGAAGACTGTGTGTCCTGGTGGAAGAGATATGGCCTCCAGATTCAGTCAGGCAGTGTCTTAAGTGGAACTCGACTCTGGACGTCACTTTCTTCATTATAAGATAGGAAGTTGTTTCTTGACAGAATGTTTGTTTCCTTTTCCATCTTTAATGTGCTAGCTCTAAAAAAAAGAGGCCTTAATACTACTTCCCACATGAACAGCTTTAGGTGAAATAAAAAGCTATAAGGATTCGGTACTTCTCACTGTGGAAGTGAAATAGAAAATGTAAATAAAAACCAGGGCTTTGAAGCCCTCATGAAAACCCAGACAATCCTCACACCTATCTTTTTATATGAGAGTTCCAGAGGGCTGTGAGGGTGTTCTGGGGCGAGTCATACTCTGTCTGGCAACCAGCTCCTGGTAGGTGTCTTCTCTTTCTGCATGGCTGTCTGCTGTTCCGCTGTGCTCCTTTTTCTATTAAACTAAATAAATTCACTCTTTAGGAAAGCCATTTTGGCATCAACACTAAGTGTTTCAAGCCAGAGTTCCTTGCTTTGGTTTTCCAAGGATGCACCCACCATGTACCTGCTTGCTGTCTCTGATTCTTACCCTGTTTGTCTTCACATGCCAGAGATTCTATTCTACTCACAGGAAGATGAAAATGTGCAGTCTAATTTATTCTTTTCCTTCGCTCAGGAGGTGCAGAACCTTATCAAGTGCTTCTTCATGATGGGAGGTCTAACACCCTTCTAGGAACAGTCTGACCCTGTTCTGTCCTGGGATATACATTGTAAGCTATATATGCGGATTTTAACTTTTCCAATAGATGCATTAAAAGAAGTAAAACCAGGAGTGAATTGATATTAATATCACCCTGGATGCAGCCCAATCCAAAATATCTCCACAGGTTGTAAGAACATCAATAGGCTGAGGCCTGATCACTCCTTTATATTTTCATCCTAAGTCCTCCACATCTGGCATGTCTCTCTGAGAATTTCTAACTTCAGATGAACTGCATTCCAAGTGTTCAGTCACACATGTGGCTAGTGACTCCATGTTGGATAGCATGGGTGTGACAAATTCCTAAGGGTAAGGGAGTCCTTCTGCTTGTGCCATCAGATCACGCATCAGTGCCCTCTGCTGTATGCTTTTAGCACAATGCCTAGAATTAGAGTGAATGTGAGATGAAAGTGAATCACCAGCCAGAATGAGGGACCCCATGCCAAGGTCTCATTGTGTCCACCAGTAGCACCTCCTCTTCAGAGTTAAAGCCAGTGCTTTCTCCTCCTCAGCCTCATATTCCAAGACTTCCCTGTATCTCCTGTCTAGACACATTGAACATTTTTTGTGCCTTTTTGAGACAAAGGTGTGTGTGTGTGTGTGTGTGTGTGTGTGTGTGTGTGTGTGTCTCAGGCTGGCCTTGAACTCACTTTTTAGCCCAGGTTGGCCTTAAACTTGCAGCAATCCTTCTGCCTCTGTCTCATGGGCGCTGGGATTACAGGCATGCCCACTACTATGCCTGACCAGTGCAGAGGGCTTCTAGCTGTCTTTCAATGTTTGTCTTGGGTCTTTCTGCAACTTCAGAACACTTTGCCCAGAGTATTCATCCCTAGATACCCAGCTAGAAGCCCAGTGTGCTGGTCAGGCATAGTAGTGGGCATGCCTGTAATCCTATCACTCAGGAAACAGAGGTGGGGGGATTGCTGCAAGTTTGTGAAGGTTTTGCTTGGGTGTCATCTTTTGCATGCTATCTCAGGTGACAACCCTACTTTTCCACTTCTCATGATGCCAGCTGTCAATCCCTAGTAACGTGACATTGCCTTGCCCTGTTGTTTGTCCACCCCACTATCTGCTAGGCTTGTTTTCCCTCTTGTCTTTCTGTTTACTCCTTCCTGATGGAGCACAAGTTCCCTTAGGGCAGGGACACTGCTTTCTTCATTGCTGTGACTCCACAGCCTGAAGTGGAGCTCGGTGCACAGAGGCTGCTCACCAAACGTGTGGATGAGGACAGGAATGAATGGGACCAAGTACTGGATCATTTAAAGACTACTTAATTCTTTTCAAAATATTTACTAGTAGTTTATTTTCACTTGTGAAAACCCCAAATGCCATTTAGCCCAAGGTAGATGAAGTTCACTTGATTATTTTGGAAAACATAATCAAATAGTCGTACATTACTTTTTCCCTGGTTCGGAAGATGTTCTGGTAGATCTTCTGTTGTTGGCTAGGTCAGGTGGACCATAGTGATGGTCGATGGTGATTGTTGGAATGTCAGGGCAAATTCAAGCTTGTGAGTTCATGAATGCTTTTCTTTCATTGGAAGTAGATACATAGAATTCTCAAAATTTGAGAACTTTGAAGTTGTCAGTTTGGTGGGGGTAGGCTGGATTTCTTTTGTCTTCACAAATCCACACTCTTTCAACCCAGCCTCTTCCATGGTGTTTCAGCGGACCCCTTTGAAAGATGTTGAACATGGACACATGGTCAGGGCTACTGGTGAGAAGGACCGTTATTGTTGGCTGGGTCTGGGTAGGAGCAGTGCTAAAAATGGGTTTGTACAGCCAGCAGTGTGATCCTGGCTTCCAGAGACCCAGCACCATCAGGCACAGGCACTCAGTGGCTCCTCAGAGAGGCCAGTGTAATTTAGAAACCAAACAACTATCTTTGTCTTACTTATTTTTTCTTCAATTAGGTGAGGTTTCTGAAGGGCTCAGCAGAAGGGGGTCTCTAGTGTAAAGACATGCTCAGAATGTTGGACTTTTATTTTGGTGATGCCGTCTCAGTCTCTTTCCTGTCCCATCTCCTGATCTCAGCACCTCAATGTGAAATTGGCAAGGCCCATGAGTGGATTTCACATGAAGTCATTCTTCTTAGGGTGGAAAGTCTCATGCTGTATTTTTCCACTTTCCCAGAGGTGAATTCAAATCACCATCAACAGCGTGAGACTCAAAATGCAGATGGGAGTTTGTAGGTAGTGGCTCTGTTTGACTTTTCTTCCCTGATGGGTCATGGACACTGTAGAATTTGTATGCAGAGAACTTGCTGTCTTTGAATGATGTGCAGAGTTCTAAGTCAAGATGTGCTTATGGATAGTTGAGAATTTGGTAAGCTAGTTATTGGATTCAGTCCAATATTCATTTAAAAAGTATCTCTTCTCCACATAAAAACAATCAAATATAGGAAGATTTGGTTCTTGAACTTTATTTTTATTATGTAATAATTTTTATACCTTCCAATTTCATTAATGTAAGAAATTAATTTCTTACTGGTTTTTGACTGGTACCGTAGTTCTAAAAGATATAGTTTGATCAGAACTTCGGAATCTACTCAGAGGATGGACAGTTTGCCTACAGTTTCTTTTAGAGAATGCTTCATCGGACATTTTATGATCCAAAAGAGGAGACTATCCAGACTACTAGCTTCCTGGTATCCTGACTGAAGGAGGTGACAGGAACTGGGAGGGCTGATATGGAAGGCTACAGAAGTCTTTAGCTTGGGAGGACTGTGAGAGACTGGATGGAGCTGGGAAGCTACAGAAGACCTATGTGGATTCTGGTCTTCTGTCTTTCAGTGTCCTTCTTTTAGATTTTCTATGCTTGTTCCTCCTCCTACACAGAACTTAAAAGGCAGCCACAGCCAGAGGTGATGACAGACTTTGTGGAGCCCTCTAGGGAACAGTACTGTAGCCAGACCCTAAGTGTCATGAAGTGTAGAAGTCTTCTATCTATGACAAGTGGTTTAATGACTGTCTGCTTTCCTGACTCTAAGTGGTTCTTTTCTTTAAAAACTCATGAATCATAGGATTTTCACACGATGGGCCCTGGTGGAGAAGAGAGGTAGAAAGGAAGGTTAGTGACAGAATGGCCAAATCATGCTCACAAAGGAGCTATGTGTGGCTGTGATCTTTAAGTGCCTTATGCCCTGAGGACGCTAGCACATTTTAGAGTGGAGGTGGAGCCATTCTCTGAGGCTGTAAAAACAGCAACAAATCTGGGCAAATGTTTTAGATTAAAGTAGATAAAAGAGACATGAGTAATAAATACAATTCATGATCTTGGTCTGCATCTTGGATTAAAAAAAATACTGTAAAAGACTTTCTTAGAGAAATTCAGTGAATTAGAAGATAAACTGTATAATAAGTAGTCGTATTTTATTAATACTAAATTTCCTGAGTGTGATCATATTGTGGTTGTCAAGAAAAGGAAAATGTTCTCAGATTAATGAGATGTATTTTCAGGAGTAATGAGTCTACAAATGAGTCTTTCTCATAAAGAATTATCTGGGGTCCGCGGAGATGGCTCAGTGGAGTAAGCACTTCCCTGGCAAGCGCAAGGGCCTGAGTTCAATCCCCGGTTCTGGAAAAAAAAAAAAAAGAATTATCTTTTTTCCAAGAGAGAGAAAAGTGTTAGAAAGTATTGAACACATGACTTTAGGTGAAGGGCATGTGAGGAGTGCATGGTACTATCCTTGCAGTTTTCAAAATTTTCAGCATTAAGTATTGGGGCAAGGATAGGAAGGGCATGCAGAAATCTTTCTTACCATCTGAGGGGCCACTGGAGTCCAGCCATTCACCTTAAAGTAGGTGGTTCACTGTGGAATGTTTGTAGGTATCTTTTTCAGATTAGGATGCCCCTTTGTATTTCTAGTTTGTGCGGTATTTTCAACATGAATGGCTTCTGGATCTTTTAAATATGTATGTATGTATGTATGTATGTATGTATGTATGTATGCATGTAATTCTGTATTTGGTATAGGGCCTCGCTATGCAGCTCAGACTCATAGTGATCCTCCTATTTTCAGCCTCACCAGTGCTAGGATTGCAGGCGTGTGTCATCAAGCCTGGACTCAATTGCTGGCTCAGCCTGTCTGGGAATTGAACTCTTATCCCTGTGCTTGCCAAAGCAGGCAGTTAGTCCACTGAGCTATCTTGCTGGCCCTATCTCCCTGTTTTCTGTTATCGATGTTTTATTTTGATTCTTTTTTGTGTTCCTTTTTTTCTTTTTTTCTTTTTTTTTTTTTTTTTGGTGGTACCAGGGATTGAACTCAGGCCCTTGCGCTTGCCAGGGAAGTGCTTATTCTACTGAGCTATCTCCCTGGCCCCTGTTTTGTGTTTCTGCTTTATTTCATTTAACAGTATGATCTCCAGGTGCACCCATCCCAGCATCACACACCCTAGTCCAGCCACCTCTGAAAAGTCCTACTTATGAGCACATGAAGCTTTGAGGAATAACTAGACAGAAGGCACAGCACTCCACTTCCCCCCCCCAAAAAAAACATACACATCCCTTTATATAAAAGGTATTTAGTTCTGTTCTAAGAGTTGAAAAAGTCCTAATAATTTCAGCACTGCTGAAAAGTTTGAGTCTAAAATCTCCTCTCAGATTTGAGGTAAATTCTTATCTGTCATCTTTTGTACAAAGGAAAAAAAAAGTTAAATGCTTTGAACTCAGTGGTAACATGTAAATTTTATTTGTAATCAACAGGGCTAGACACATACTTCCCTGACAAGATACTGCCTCAACCCAAATCCAGACAGCCCCCTGAGTGACAGAAACATGAGACACTGCTCATGGCATGGCAAACAAGAAGCAGAGCTAGAGAGTAAAGGGAATGGGCAGACGGAGAGAAATCCTTCCAGGCCACGGCCCCAGATGCCTGCCTCTGACCAGGCTCCACCTCCCAATGTCACTCTCAGCTATGGCCTCATCCCTGGACTAGTCCACCAAGAAGTTCACACCCCCATGACCCAGTCACTGCCCACCAGCCCACCTATGAACATATGAGGGCTTGGGGACACGTGTAGCTATAAACTAAACAGTAGGTGACATGCTCATTTATATGGAGACCTCAAATGTGACCTTAATAAACACTTCCAATGTACCATGGTACAAGTTAAACTTTCCTATTCCAAAAAGCACAAATAAGGAGACAGGAAAAAAAATTGGGACCAAAGCAAGTCCAAAATCCAGCAAGGCAAACATTGAGTATCATTGTTCCATGTCCAGCATCTGAGTCAATCTGTAGCAAAATGTAAACTCCAAAGGGCTTGGGTATCTGTGTTCCTATGGCACTGAGGTGGTTAGAGCACTTATGGCTTTTCTTTTGGGGTGACTTTCTGGACTCCTTGCAATTTTCCTCATAGGATCCATGTTCCTGGATTTTCCAATCTTCTGGGGTCTCTCCTGCACATTTGGCTTCACACTCGCCGCTTCACACTGACCTTTAAGAGGCACACTGCCAGGCCTCCGGGCCTCCTACTGAATCTGGGTGGAGTCTTCCATACCTCACAGCTCTTGCGCTCTGGATGTACCTAACATCAGCACCACATAGATGATGCCAGGGTCTGCTGCCAAGTGGAGAAATAGCCAGGACTCCATCTGTCTTGGTTGTAGGGGTTGAGTACCTGGGTCATCGAGCCCTGAATGCAATCCCACAGAAAGACTTCCACAGATCATCACTGCTCTGGAACATGGTGCTCTGGAGCTCTTTTCACAAAGCAAAGTATCACTGAACCTTTCCAAATTCTCCCTGCAAGCCAGTTCCACAGCTGAGTCAGGTGGAATCTCTGGTTTTCAATCTCCATGGTGATTTCTATGGTGTTTGTACCAGTTTACACTCCCACCAGTAATAGATAAGTGTTCCTTTTTACCCACAGTGTCACTAGCATTTTCTATTTGTTGATTTCTGAAAGATAGTCGATCTTTCTGGAGTAAGAGGGAATGTCTGTGTTTTTTACATTTCCATTTCTTGAATGGTCAGTGATTCTGAGCATTGTCACGTATTTGTGCTTTTAATAAATGTCTATTCATTACAGATACCTAATTTTGGAATAGGCATTTACATTTGGGAAGCCCCCCTTTTTTGTAGATTTCTATGTATTCTAAGTGTTCATCCTTTGAGGAGTAGCTACTAATTTTTTTTCCCATTCTATAGGTTGTTTCTTAACTTTATTGGTGGTTTCTTTTGCCATGAAAAAGCAGTGTGATTTCCTTTTTTTCCCCCAGTTGTACCAGAGATTGAACTCAGGACCTTGCACTTGCAAGGCAAGCACTTATTCCACTGAGGTATCTCCCTGGTCCCCAAGCATTTTAATTTAATGTGATCCCAGTTGTTTACTTTTTGGGAGGAAAGCTTTGTTTATTCTTATTTTTATTTTTTTGAGACTGTATCTCACTATGTAGTTCAGACCAGTTCATCCTGGTCTTGAATTCATTCTGTGTTGATCGTTCTGTCTCAGCCTCACAAGGGCTGGGGTTATAGGCATTAAC